>NC_081347.1:33235909-33238409 GCF_029784015.1 Lycium ferocissimum | reverse complement strand
CACTTTCAAATTCTATATATATATATATATACGCACATAATACATAATATACGCGCATATAGCGCCTGAGGGGTCTCGAGTCTGTATATGCATGTATGTCTTATTTTTTCCAATTCGCATTTGCACTTGTCTCATTTAAAAAAGGAAGTGTCCCGGAGAAGTACGGTTGCCAATCGTACCGGGAAAAAGGAAAAAATATACTTCTATGTGGATGGTGCTCTAAATGGACTTATTTTAGAGTCGCCACCTAATTTTTAGGAAATTAGGAAAATCAGTTCGAAAAGGGTTCATTCAAAACGGTTAAATTTTAAAAGAATTCTAATCTAACCAAAGTATGGGTAAGGGTTTTGGTGATCCCCTGGGGAAGGTGTTAGGCACCCCAGTATTAAGGATTCACTCAATTGTGATTTACCTACGGGTTCTAATAATATGTTTATATAGATATAAATTGGTTTGTGAAAAAAATTAGTTTCTGTTTAATATTTCCGCAAATAAATATTAGTCATTTATGCCAAAATAGTGCATTTCAAGAATCAAAAGTGGTAAAATTTTACCCAAAATTAATGCTTGGGGTGTCGGACTAGAACACTTAGGCTATACACACCAAGGCTCTTAGCCTAAGTAGTAAGTCCACCCAAAATAATTTTGAATATATATATTTTTAGTATAAAAAATAGTTTTTAACAAAAATAACTTTTAGGCATACTATTATAATTCATATATTAATAGTATACTATATAGTCCATTTTTATTCTTATGTTTTGGTCAAGTTTTAGCCAAATTTTATTTTTTTATTTTTAGTCTAAATAGTCACAATTAGTCCCACAAGTTTAGTCCAAATCAGTCCATACGTTCAAGTCCATATATTTCGTGAACGTCCAAATCAGTCCCATAATTTTATAAAACCAGTCGTTTTAGTCCAAATCATATTAAGCCAATCTGTTTGAAGTCATAAGTCTTATTAAGGTTTACAAAATTGATTTTTACATAGTTTTAGAAATTGGGTTTAGGCAACTTTAAATATGGGGTAACCTTAAGGGTTTCAATTTATAGATAAATACACAAATATGGAATTTAAATACATAAATAAATAAAGAGATAGGGATATTGGGCGGACCAAGCCCAACAAGATTATGTCAATGCATTTGGGGAAATCTTCAGGTCCAAACGTATGCTCCAAGTTGGGTTGACTCGATCTAGATACGTAGTGGGCCTCGTAGAAGCCCACTGACGGTTTTTGGGGTTAAATTCAAAAGGGCATACATGTTACACCCCGTAGTTTTGTACGTTGAAATTCATAGGTGTTGGCTGTTTTAAGTATAGACATTGGAGATATCTCCAAGGATACATGAGATAAGATGCGCTTATCTTATGTTATGAGGGTTTAAGTCCATATAATAAGTTACGGAAGGATCGGAGAGTAAGTGAATCAAGGAAATTAAGTCTGTTGGATTTTAGAGAAAGTTTAAGGGGCAATTTTGGCTCTACTTGGGGAAAGGATATCTTTTAGTACATGAGGAGTTTTGGAGTGAAAGAAAAGCCTAAATTGAAGATCGGGAAGTCTAGTTTTCAACGCAATAAATCGTGTGTCGATCCGACATTGGAATAGAGAATTATGAGCATTTTAAGACGAACTGCCGTACAGGGCTTAACCCTGGGCGAACGCGCCAACAGGTGGCGCGAACGTGCAGAGTAGCACTGGCCAACTTAGCGCGAACGCGCCCAAAGGCAGCGCCAATGTGCAGAAGGATTTTAGAGTCCGTGCCAACCGACTCTAATCCCCTATATATAGGTTAAAACCCCCATTTTCCTCCATAATAATTTCCTAAAATATTCTAGAAAGCTCAGCAAACATATGAGAGCGTATATATAACACAAAGTGAGGATTTTGAGTAATATCAAGTGACAGAATATTGATCGAGGTCCGGGTAATGTATAGCCGTGATTATAGTTTTGTCTTGCGTTGGAGTTGGCTTTGGTTTCAAAGTTAATATTAAAGATCTTCCTATTCTAGCAAAGGTAAGGCATGAATCTCTCTTTATTAGCATTGATTTAAGAATATTTACGAGAATAAGAGTTTAGTTTGTTGTGTTGGTATTGTTGGCTTATGGATTAAGGGTGAAGAAAGTGTTGGATGGAATTGTACATATTTGTCATGTAGGATCTTGATGATATTATTGTTGATGTTGTTGGTATTGTTGGGAGTTGTTTTAGTATTTGGAGGAAGTAAAGAATATAGGGGAAATGTTGCCCAAAATTTTGTAACCCAAATTAGTCTTGGTTATTTGATTGATTCTTGGTACATTATCATGTTTACCATCGTTAAGTTATTTCTTTGGATTCGACACGAATTCCATAATATAAATTGGAGGTTACTGACCTTGCGTCACTCCGCTAAAGTTGTAGCTTTCATATGAGCTTTCATGCATATTATTTACATTATGTATATGTAACATATGATATTTATGGATCGGGCCGTACGTTCCCGCACTAACATATG
>NC_081347.1:33204000-33235809 GCF_029784015.1 Lycium ferocissimum | reverse complement strand
TCATGGGTCATCCCAAAATGGGGGATAGCCTCAACATCCCTTTGAGTATATCCAATCCCCCCTTCACCTCTCGAACTTGAAAATCATAATTAAGATAAATACCTTAATTAGACTATTTACCTTGCTTACTAACCATCTTTAGATACATATAGAGCTTAACGAATTGTAGACAATAATTTCCTTGTAAGCTTACAACCCTTCGACTTCCCATTTGATCCAACATCGACCATAATACTCACAACAACAATGACAACACTTATATCTCAAAATATACTTAAATCCATTCCCAATCATCTCTTAAAAATAACCCCAAATCACTATCTTACCCTTCATCAACTTACCACTTCCATAAGTATCCTCTCTTCACTTAAAACCACAAAAACTCTTGATAATCAACTTAAATATAAGGGTAGAAACCATTTACATACCTTGGGGGTCTAAGATTCCAAAGATAAACTTCAACTCCAACTCCCTAAGCTTCACAACTTGAAAAGACCCTAGAAATAACCTTCTTCTTCACAAGCTTGGGTTCACGGGGCTCGGATCCTGCCAAATCACCAATATCATGATAGAAAATGTTGGGAGTAAATATACTAGGGTTTTCTCTGACTTGGAAGAGAGAAAACGAGAATTAAAGTCGTGGACGACATATTTATAATTGGAATTAAAAAGTCCCAGCGGTACGGTTCGACGAGCGGGTCGGCACTCGTAAGGGTCAATGACGGTCCGCTGCATTCGTCGACCACGCACGAAGATTTCAAGGCTGCGGAACCTTATTGACGCCTCACAACGATGGTCCGTCGACCATGTCGACGGCCCGTCGATGATGACTGGTGTCTACAGATTTCTCAGATTCAACTCAGATCGCGTCGATTCGATTCGTTCAACTTCTAATCCTTCAAATTACCAGGGATACCTGCCGGTACCTTTGTACACGGGGTAAGGCACTTTCCATCTCCAAAACTCAGATAGGGGTCCCAATTCCAAAGCATGCCCGACTATGAAACTATAGGTTCTACTATGACGAGAACGAGAGGCGTAACACCAAATCTTATGATGCCTTTCTGGGTGACACCTTCAGGAATACCCAATCATCAATCTAAAAGTCTAGGTCTTGTCGGCAGTTATCTGCATAAGACTTGTGATGACTCTGGGCTGCCAATAATTGATCCTGAATAAGTTTGACCTTCTCTACCGCTTGTTGGATCAAGTCTGGTCCTACTAACTTAGCCTCCCCCAGTTCAAACCATTCGATTGGTGATCTACATTTCTGCCCAGATAGAGCCTCATACGGGGCTATCTGGATACTGGAATGATAATTATTATTATATGCAAACTCAATAAGTGGTAAATGATCATTCCAGCTACTTCTGAAGTCCAACACATATGCCCTTAACATGTCTTGGAGAGTCTGAATAGTATGCTCAGCTTTCACGGAGGTGAAATATTATGCTAAGACTCACCTGAGTCCCTAAATCCTTCTAGAAAGACCTCCAGAAATTAGCTCTAAACTACGCATCTCTATCGGTCGGACTATTTCCTTAATATAAAGTTTCGCATAATCTTCGGCTGAGTAAGTAGTCCTGACTGGCAGAAAATGGGCTATTTTAGTAAGGCTATCCACAATCACCCATAAGGAATCAAACTTACGCTGACAACGAGGCAAGCCTGTAATGAAATCTATATTAATTGCCTCCCATTTCTATATTGGAATTTTCATAGCTTGCAATAACCCATCGGGTTTCTGATGTTTAATCTTCAGTAGTTGTGATTAGGACACTGGGCCATGAACTCTGCTACGTCTTTCTTCATTCCATCCCACTAATACAACTCTCTAATGTCGTGATACATCTTCGTCGCTCCAGGGTGAATAGAATAACGGGAATAGTGAGTCTCCCCCATAACCTGCTGACGAAGTCCCGCAAAATTAGGAACACATAATCTATCTCGATATCTAAGAACTCCATCTCCAGAAATCTCGAATGGTGACTTTTTCTTCTGAAGAGTTGTGTCTCTTTAATGAACTAACATAGGATCCTCGTATTGGTGTTCCTTCACCTCAGCTACCAAAGATGAAACTACTGCATCATGAATAATAATTCTCGTATCGCCCGAGTCCAGTAATCGAACTCCTAGACTAGCAAACTGTTGAAGCCCACGAACAATCTCCCTTTTCTCTGGTTGGACATCACATAAAATACCCATGGATTTGCAGCTGAGAGCATTGGCTACTACGTTAGCCTTTTCCAAGATGATACAAAATGCTAACATTATAATCTTTTAATAATTCTAACCATCGCCTCTACCGTAAATTCAACTCCTTCTGCTTGAAGATATACTGGAGACTCTTATGATCTATATAAATATCCACATGAACACCATACAAGTAATGCCTCCACATCTTCAATGCATGAATCACCGTGGCTAACTCTAGATCATGTGTTGGATAGTTCTTCTCATGCTTCCGCAAATGCCTTGAAGCGTAAGCGATAGCTTTACCATGCTGTATCAACACACAACCTAGCCCAATGCCTGAGGCATCACAATAGATAACATAGCCCTCCAATCCTTCTGGAAGTGTCAGAATCGGGGCCGAAGTCAATCTGTTCTTCAACTCCTGAAAACTATGCTCATAAGTATCTGTCCACTGGAACTTAGTTGATTTTTTAGTCAGCTTAGTCATTGGTGCAGAAATAGAAGAAAAACCTTCTACGAATCTCCTGTAATAGCCTGCCAAACCCAGAAAACTATGAACCTCCGTAGGTGTTGTGGGTCTCGGCCAAGTCTTCACAGCTTTAATGTTCTCAGGTCTCCACTTGAATACCATCAGCTGAATTATTATGCCCCAGAAAAGTTACAGAATTCAATCAAAACTCATATTTAGAAAACTTTGCATACAACTTTCGGGCTTGAAGAACCTTAAGGACAGCACGTAAATAATCTGCATGCTCTGCCTCCGATCGAGAGTATACCAGAATGTCATCAATAAACACAATCACGAACAGATTTAGGAAAGGCCTGGATACATTATTCATTAAGTCCATGAATACCGCCGGTGCATTAGTCAACCCGAACAACATCACCCGAAACTCAAAATGACCAGATCTAGTTCTAAAAGCTGTCTTTGGGATATCTTTCTTTCTGACCCTTACCTGGTGATACCCTGATCTTAAATCTATCTTCGAAAACCATTTAGCACCGTGCAATTGGTTAAATAAATCATCAATTCTCGAAAGTGAATATTTGTTCTTTATTGTCACCTTATTCAGTTGTCTGTAATCGATACACATCCGTAACGAGCCATCTTTCTTTCTTACAAAAAACACAGGTGCTCCATTCGGTAATAAACTAGGCCTGATAAAGCCCTTTTCAAGCAAATCCTTCAGTTGCTCATTCAACTCCCTCAATTCCGCTGGTGCCATTCTATAAGGAGGAATATATATTGTCTTAGTAACTGGTAATACATCGATGGCAAAGTCAATCTCTCGCTCTGGTGGAAGACCGGGAAGCTCATCCGAAAATACATCTGGAAACTCATTGACTACTAGAATAGACTGAAGGGTTGGTGGCTTTGCTTCTGTATCCTAAACCCGGACTAAATGATAAATACAGCCCTTGGCAATCATCTTCCTTGCCTTGAGATAGGATATAAACCTACCTCTTGGAGATGCTATATTACCCTTCTACTCTAGAATTGGCTCTCCTGGCCCCAAAATCGAACCATCTTCGTCCTACAATCAACATTAGCATAACAAGAAGCCAGCCAATCCATACCTATAATTACATCGAAGTCGATTATATCTAACTCAATCAAATCTGCCATAGTATGATGATCACCGACTATAACCACTCAATTTCTATGTACCCATCTAGCTATCACCGGGTCGCCAACGGGTGTGGAGACCTTGAAAGGTTTAATTGACTAGGGTTTCACCCCAAACCGACCAACAAAAAAAGGAGTAATATATGACAGCATAGAAATTGGATCAATCAATGCATATACATTGTGAGAAGACACTGATATTACACCTGTCACAACGTCGGGTGAAGACTCAAGATCCTGTCGACCCACTAATGCATAGACGCAGTTCTGAGGATAACTCGAGCTGGGTGCTCTACCTCTACCTCTACCACGACCGGTTGGAGTCTGAGAAGTTTGCCTAGGAGGGCGTACAGATGACAAAGAACTAGCTGCAGACCCTGTTAGCTGAACCACACCTCCACCAGCTCTCAAGGGACAATCTCACATAATGTGGCCTGGTCGACCACAGGTATAACAAACATTTAGAGCCAAACGACACTGCCCCGCATGTAACTTACTGCACTGGGTACATCGCAGTAAAGATGGCTTTATCTGACTGGAACCAATCCTGATCTGGGAACTAGAAGCCCTGGAACTCTGCGCTGGCTCAAAACGAGCCGGTCTATCAAACCTGGGTCCTAGAAACTATGGAGGTGCACTAGGCTGGCCGAATTGAATAGTGAGCGCACGGAGAACTCTTTAGCCTTGAACCACCTCTGAACTCACTATCAAATTCGAAGATCTGGCTCTCTTACTCTGGCCCCTATCATGCTCATGCTTAACCCTCCGCTGCTGCTGGCGCTCCTTATGATTCTGAGCGTGCGCCTAAATATGAGAAATATCCATACCTGACTGAAGTGAGGTCGTCAAGAAATCATCAATCAAATATGGTGCCAACCCACTCACAAATCGATAAACACGATCTCCCATGTCAGCTACCATAGCTGGAGCATGCCTAGCTAATGAATTAAAATAAAGGCTATACTCCCGAGCACTCATGTTCCCCTGTCTAAGGTTCAAAAACCTATCAGCTCTGGCCCGTTGAATTTCTAGCAACAAATAATGTCGAAGAAAGGCATCTACGAACTCCTGCCATATGGGTGGAGGTGTATTATCCCCTCTAGAAGATATCCAGGTATCATACCAATGAACAGCCATATCCCGTAATATGTAAGAAGCCGACTTTACCGATTCAGTATCTGAAGCATGCATCAGCCGCAATGTCCTCAGTATCTCATCTATAAAGTTCTGTGGGTCCTCATCTGGCTTTGACCCAAAGAATTCTGGAGGGTCTAAATTAATAAAATCATGAACCCTGGCACTAACAGCCCTATCACCAAGACACGTACCCTGTTACTGGGCCTGAGCGGCTACTAGCTGGGGTAATAACTGAATGGCCTCTCTTATCTCCCATCCTGAGGCATCTGGTGGATGAACTGGGGGGTACTGGAGCTGGAGCTCCTCTATGCTCCTCTGGAGCGGGCGGAGTATGGGAGGTCCGAGATGGAACCTAATTTTGGGGCTCGCCCTCCTCAACATCTATAGGCGGTACCCGTCCAGTCCTCCTTGTTATAGCCCGTACTTCATACGTTCGAATAATTCGAGACAATTGCGAGAAGTTAAGGGCGAGACTATTTTTCAAAAATTATTTTAATGTACGAGTTGTCATGAATATTATTTATGACTATTCTTAGTATGGAAATATTGTGAGAGGCTAAGGGAAAAAAGAGAAATTCGCAAAATGCGCCGTGGAAATAATGTGGAAGGCTAGGGGCAAAATGGTAATATTGAGGAAAGTCAAGGGGCAAAACGGGAATTTCACAAAAGGATCATGAAAGTTCTAAAAGGGCCATATTGGCCATGTGACAAAAAAAAAAAAAAAAAGAGAAAAAGAAAAAGAATGGAAAATGATGACAAAAAAAAAGTCATCTTTCCCATGAATTTAAGAAATTTCTAGAAAATGAAAGAAGGGTCAAGTGCCCACATTTCTTTAATTGAGGGACTTAAAAATAAATATGGGAAAGTGGTGGAAGACACACACACACACACACATATATATATATATATATATATATATATATATATATATATATATATATATATATATATATATATATATATATATACGGGGAGTCATCATTTTAATTGAAGGAATTTGGAGAGAAAGAAAAACAAAGAAAGAAGAAGAACAAGAAAATGGCCATTCGGCCAAGAGGGAGAAAAACCACCCCCATGAAATCTTGTCCCAAAAATTATTTTCTTCATGTATTCCTACTCATTCAAGGGTCCTTTACAACTTGGTGTAGTTATTTTGGAAGATAGGGAGCTTGTTTCATCAATTTAACAACTTGGTCAAGTGAAGAAGTTTGGAGAAAAAGGTAAGAATTAATTCCTTTTTATCATATTATGAAGGTTTGTTTATGTTGTAGTATGTAGAAATGAGTAGAATTTATGGAAATATGGAAGTTTGCAAAGTGGGTGTGCATATATGTAAGTGGCCGTATATGTATATTGTTGTATAGATAATATGAGTTGAATTTTATGTTGTATTCTAGTTGTGGTTATGGTGGAATTCATATTGAAAATGGAAGTTGAATGACTTTGGTTGAGGTTGGACATATGGAATATAGCCATGTGGTGTATGGAAGTAGAATGGAAATGGATTAATTTTGTTTAATGTGTTAGTTGTGTTGTGGTGATCCTTATGATGTAAATGAAGGTTAAATGGTTTAAGTTGGCATTGAAATTGATTGTAGAAGATTATGTCATTTTAGTATGATTTTATGATATTATGGAAATGAAGTTATTTAAGTGTGGATTGTTGTTGTTGGTTATGAATTTGTAAGTAGAAAATGTGTTGTGATGGTTTTGTTGCATATGTAGGAATTTTGGGTGGAATATGGAATTGATGGAATTGTTGAATATTGGATATATGGATTGGAATGTTCTTGGCCTATGTTTGAATGGTCTTAAATTAGTGTATGAATATGGAAATATTGATATTGATTTGAAAGTGTAAAGTTGGATTGGAAGTTGTTGCACTATTCGAAAAGAAGACAATTTATGTTAGAATGCGTTTCAAATCGAATGTTGATGTTATTGGTATTGTTGTTTGTATGGTTGTTGATATTTGAGCCGAGTTAAATCTCGGGGATGTTGTATATATATAGGAGAGATGCTGCCCAAATTTTTGTAGACAAGTATTGATTAAGATTGAATTCTTAAAGCCTTATGATTAATATTTGGTAAATATGACCAATTGTAGATTTTGGAGGAAACGGGATTTGAATTTGGAGAAGCGTAAGAGACAAATAAGGTGTGTAAGGCTTACCCCTTTCTTTTTTTGGCATGTCTTAGTTTTAATAGGTTTGAATACGAGCCTCGGGGACGATTCTACTCTTAGAAATCCGAGCCTATGTTTGACCCTTTTTCATTCAGTATAATTGAATTAGGTATATTATGTTTAGTTAAGAAAAGTGAGTTTGAACATATGTAACTTCCACCAATGGAATTGGATTACCATGAAACTTTCGTAGATGACATTATAAGGCCAAATGTTCATAATTTACGTAAGCCACCTCGACTTAACCCGAGGTGGGCCCACAGTTCCCGATACCTATTTGTATTGTTCTATTTGTTCTATTACCGTACGATAATTAAGGAAATCTTTGGCTATTGTTCTGAATTTGATATAAGTATTCTGGTTTGACTATTCTGATATAAACGCTTCGGTACGAATGATCCGATTTGAATATTTTGATATAAGCATTCGATGTAAATATTCCGATATAAGTATTCGATATAAGCATCCTATTCGATATATATATGTTACGACATAAGTATTCGATCTAAGTATTCGGTATAAGCATTCCGACATGATAACTCGGTATGAGTATTACGAGTACGAGCGTACGATATAAGTATTCGATACGGGTATTCGACATAAGTATTCGGTATAAGTATTCGACTCACGAGTATCCGGATATGAGTCTTCGACCCGAGTATTCGATATGAGTATTCCTTGTAAGCCTTAATGTTCTTCATGTACGATCTCGGATCGCTTAGGAGTCCGAAGAGATTTTACGTATTTTAAGCTGCTCATAACATTCCGATACTAACTCGAAAGAACCCGAAACTTGTTCGAATCCTCGATGTCGGTCGGTATACCTATCCATTGAGTCCGGATTTATGTGCATATGGTTTTCGACTACTCGCTCGTGCCCCCCCCCCCCCAGGCTCAATATATCTGTTCGCCGCGTCCCGGCCAGGGATCCGCATCGCGCGCATGCCTCCGTGTCCGCCCACGCGTCCCGGCCGGGTTACGTTATCGTGCGAGTTCCCCTGCATTGTTCACCGCGTCCCTCATAGGCGGGCCGGGTTCTGTTTATGTTCATGATATGATGATATGGGGACGGTGGCCAGGATGGCATATGATCTGTCTGTTCACCGCGTCCCGTACTAGAGGCGGGTTACATTACGCGTCCCTCACTTTGGGCCGGGATCGATATCGGTATATGTATATGATAATATATGGTCGGTTATGCATAATTTGTGATGCGAAAGTATGCATTTTGATATTGGATAAGATATGCATTTTCGCACTTCGATTCGATAATGACTCGTATGTCTTACTCCGCACTTCGATTTTGATAAGGCTACTATTATGCCTACGTATTTTCGGTTCGACCACGAATGTGTCCGGATATCTACTATGCATGTCGGCTCGATTACGAATACGTCCGACACGGCTCGTACGTCGACTCGATTACGGGCCGTTCGATATAACTACGTACGTCCGCGTCCGATATATGACCGCATCCGAGTATTATCGTACGTTCGGTATTCCGTCCGATATATGACCTCGTCCCTCGAACATTCGTATGCGTTACGCCCTCCGTCCGACGTGTGACATCACCGGTGCGCTCGTATTTTCTACACCTCTTCGGACATGCGATCCGTAATTGTAAAATAAGCATTTCAGTACTACGACTCACTCACCTTCATACGTACTCCTTCCGATAAATGAGACAGGTATGTCTGATTTGTGTCTGAAAAATAAGCGTCTGGTATTTTGACTAATGTATTTATCTTTTAGTCCTGTTTGTTTCAGTTATGGTTCTGTTTTCTGTATTGCATGCCTTACATGCTCAGTACATTTTCCGTACTGACCCCCTGTCTTCGGGGGCTGCGTTTCATGCCACGCAGGTACTCCCAGATGAGCTGAAGTTATCATAGGAGGTGTTCCAGCAGAGATGGCAAGCTCCATTCTCCCGGAGGGCTGCCAAGTCAGAGTTTGTTTGTTATGATTTCTGGATGTATGTTAGAGACTTTGCAGACAGCGTCGTGGGTATTGGTTGTCGGTCTGTAAGTGGCTTCGTCAGCCGATATGTCGGTCCGTGTTATGTATTGAATTTTGTATGATAATAAATCTGTTCGATTTGAAGGCTACGAGAAAGAATATTTCTGAAAAATTTTGCTATGTATTTTATCTCATTTGGTTTAAAAAAGTTTGGCGTGATTACGTATGCGAAGAGCACGAGGGTTCGCTCGGCCCTAAGTAAGGGTCGGGTGCCCATCACACCCTAATAAGATCAGGGTGTGACACTCCTACCTGCCGCTGACTTGCCCTTCTGGGCGGTTGATGCTTTCCTCATCATAGATATCACTGAAATCATAACATATTATAAGAAAAGGGGAATCCTTGTAACATGGCTCTATCGCACGATCTAAGATGAGAAATAAAGGTCAATCATTCCTAAATACCCTGCAACCTCCTATTTATATGTGTCGCGCGCTTCACACCCATAAATAAGACTCTACTGGACACGGCTTGTAAGCAAATCCTAGGACGAACTGCTCTGATACCATTTTTGTCACGACCCAACCAGAGGGCCATGATGGGTACCCGAAGCTAGCCTACCAAGCACCTCAAAATGTACATCTCATAGTCGTATCTAAGTGGGCTATGAAGCTAACTCATAAATATCATAACTAGAAGGGGCACTTGCCCAAATATATATATATATATATATAGAAATGTACATCATCAAACTGTGCCCATATATACGAGCCGACGTGGCTGCCAAGGGATATATCAAAAATATAGATCGAGGAGGTCATAAAACATCTAGCTGTACACATCTATCTACGAGCCTCTATATAGAATGTATAATATAGTAAGGACGGGAGAGGACCCTGCCATGCCCATGCATACACAAAAGAACCATACCACTCTGAACTGCAACTCTGGAACAAGTGGAGCGCTTCTGTACCAATACTGAAGTGGAAGCCATAGGATCTGTTACTTCTCGGTGTCTACCTGCGGGCATGAACGCAGCATCCACAAACAAAAGGACATCAGTACAAATAAAGTACCGAGTATGTAAGGCATAGAAGTAACATAAATGAGATTTAAGAAACTGTAAGGTAAATGAGTGCAACATGTATGTCTGAACTGTTCCTGTGAGTGAATCATGTATATAATTACCATGCATCTGAACTGTCTCTGAGGGCTGATGATATGTATGAATGCTGTGCACGTATGCATAAGGTCATACATATAAATATATGCGTATATAACGCCTGGCAAGCCGCTATAGGCATCGTATCGTATCGTATCGGCCGTCATCATCATCACTGTCATCATTATCGTATTATCATCATCGTATCATCTTATGACCAGCTAATCAGGTGGTAGTAGTTCGTATATAACGCCGTCACCTTTCTCATACCCCATACATATATATACACAGAATACATAATATACGCACATATAGTGCCTGAGGGGTCTTGGGTCTGTATATACATATGTAAATGCAATGCAATACATAAACATGATAGAAGTAAAAGTGACTCTAAAGACCAAACTAGATATGAGTAAAACATTTTGAAGATAACCATTTGGAGCATGGATCAAATGGGTCCTTCCGATTTCTAAGAGTAGAGCATTATGGATTAACGTTACCGGTACGTTCGGTTCAAAAGGATCATGCCAAAAGAAAGAAAGGAATAGCCTTACATACCTCGTCATCTCCTTACCACTCAACACCTATCCTCCCGAGTTTGTAAATCTACATTCAAGAGGATTCATACTAAGGTCAAGCCACTGAAACTCTCATAAGGTCAACTAAACTAATAATTGAACTAATGAAAGTCGGACAACATTTCCTTTATATCTTCTACTTCCACCAATCCTCCAAACAACACCTAAATATCAATAACAGTGTTAACAATTTCATAGTTAAGAGATTATGTACAATTTACACTTAAATCAATCCAAAACTTCCTTTCAAATTCCATTCATAGTCAGCAACTACAACACATTACTTAATGACTTTCCTTACCATAATTTTCCTTCACCTTTGTGACTTACTAACGTCCAAATCAACTCAATATAAGTAATAAAAGGAAGAGCATACCTTTTTCTTGAAGAACTTCAACTCACCCAATCTTGTTTTTAAACCAAACCCACCACAACTTCAACTAAAAGCAAGAATCATCATCTTCCATGAACTACTTAGGGTTTTAAAGCTTGATTTTCACTTGAATTAGCTTTGGAGATTTATGAATGAGTAGAGATAGTAGAGAGAGCTTAAAGAGTCTAGAAAAATTTGATTTTTGGGTGGAATAATAACCCAAGGTCGTGGCCCCTTTAATTTATAACAAAGAGAAAATTTCCACCGCCTTGCACTTTAACGGTCAACTCGATGGACCATCGTTCCACTCAACGGTTCATCCTGTTGCACCATCATTATACAGCCTTGGTTCAGAGGCCAAAGTGACTCGATGGTGGTGACTCGACAGCCCGTCGTTCTACTCGATGGTCCGTCCTTCTACCGATCGAGTTGCAAAACCCTCAAACTTGATTTGATTCGATTCATTTAACCTCTAATCTTTTTGTAACTTATAAGTCATGAGTTTAAATCTTTGTATACATAAAATACCCTACTCAAAATCATCGTAAGCTTGTAGAAAACTCTTAGTGCTCGAGACTAATGTGACTAGTACACCACAAGTTTTAACGTAACGAAAATGAGAGGTGTAACACAGTTAAAGGAAGACTTGAATAAAATCAAGTTTGATCTTGACAGAGCTCTCAAGTGGACATGGTCTTCTAATGTGATCGCTTCCATGTGCAAAAGTAAGTGAAGTGATAAAGAAGGAAGTGGTTTTGTGAAAGAGAAGGCCCCCCTACAATTCCCATATCAAGAATGTCTGCACCATTGAAAATTGCTTGTGCACCCATTGTGGACGAGCAGGTCAGTACAAGGAGTCTCGCAAAGCAAGAATCAATTCAGTTGAGAAGAACAGAGAGTTTGTTGCAAGGAGAGTAAGTTTGGGTACAAAAGAAATCAGTTCTCAAACGAAAGAACCTCAAAAGGAGAAAGGGAATGTGCTGCCTGTTTAGGAAAAAAGGAACCTGATCCATCCCTTCTATAATTATAAGGGAATCAAGAATATTTGGGTCCACAAATCCAAACACTGACATCTTGTGCAGGCTGAGGAGAGAGAGAAGAAATGAAATAGTTAATTAATCTTCTGAGTTAATAAGTCTCTTCTCAAATCCTTCACGACAGGATGTGTCTGTTTCATCTAATGGAAAGGACACATCTCAATATCAGAAGCCGCATTTCAAAATTAAATCACTCCAAGGGAAGCAAGAAGGAAGATAAGCAAGATAAAAAAGCAGAGTGTGAAAATGCTGGGTCAAAAGGTGGATGTGACCGAAAAGGAGGTATGCACACATGAGAAGTACAGTACATCGCATGACTAGGTCCAAGTTTTTAGAATTGCTGCTCGATCGTCATCAAGATTGTCCAGAGACCCGGTCTTTCTGTGACTTAGGTTAGTAGTTCTCTCAGCACTCTCATATTTCTCTTAACTACTTATAGTACCAAGTCGGTCAAGCGTCTCCCACCTTAAAAGTTAGAAAAAAACACGAATCCCCTGGATTGACGCCTCAACTCTAAACCAATACCCCTTCTCTTATATCCACTCTGAACAGTCATCTTTGACACCTTAACAACAAATACAGTCTCTCTCAGTTTTCACCGTCAATCTCTCTCTTACATAACGCCTTCTCTGGTTCACTGTCACGACCCGAACTACGGGCCGCGACGGGTATCCGGGGCTAACCACCGAACACCACTCATTCCGTTACCCATGTGCTCTCATTCATAATACTTGCTCAATTTCATGAAAATATATCTTCATATGAAACATAATTACTTTCATAAACATAAGCCCTTCGGCTATCAAAATAATATATATATATATATATATACATACACATATATATACATGTAAACCATGGGACTATACTACCCACACATACGTATCTACGAGCCTCTACTAGAGTACTAGACATATGGACGGGACAGGACCCCGTCGTGCCCAATCATGGATATATACATATATGTACCAAAAGAATAATCAATGGCACCTCCGAAAAATGGAGTGCTCACAAGTCAGCTACTAGCTCCTATGGATCGGCACCGTCTCCTTGCCTACCTGTGGGCATGAACACAGCGTCCAAAGAAAACGGACGTCAGTACGAACATTGTACTGAGTATGTAAGACAGGAGTGAAATAAGCATAATAGGAATATCGTAAAACATGAGATGAAGATACAACCTGTGTCCTCTTTTAAACGTCATTACATGTCATATACATTCGTTATACATAAGCATATCATGTGTATTATCATAACGCATACTTCATTACATCACATATACATCATTATATCATACATGCATCGTCGTATCAAGCATACATCATCATGTCGGTAACCCGCGTCCGGGCACACATCATTTTCCGCCTACTAGTGGTGTCATGCCCGGCCCTCTAGGCTCGGTGGAATCATAGCAGCCCGCCTTAGCGGTGACGTGCCCGCCCATCTAGGCGCGGTGGAATTGTATGCAGCCCGCCTTAGCGGTGACGTGCCCGGCCATCTAGGCTCGGTGGAAATGACATCATCATCATATATCACGCATTTATCATCATACATTATACATCATCATAAAGTCATCACTATCATTCATTTCATAGACATATCATGGCATCTATCACAATTCAATATCATTATACATATATCATCAATTCGTAATTTAGAACTTGGAAGCAAGCATAGTTGTGTCGGGGTGACGTAAGGTCGTGGACCCCCGATGTCATTATGATCATTCATGAGTATTCTGCCTCACCTCGAAAGAACAAGCATAAGGTGAATGTAGGTAATGATCAACATCAATGAACTATGGATAGCTTTATTAGCTTAATAGGAGCATCATATCATGGACTATAGCATCTCTAGACATAAGCTCATCATTATCATTATCATAATCGTATCATATCTCTTATCTCGTATGGCTATTTGTGAACAATGACTCGTAGCCTTCTTGGAGGTAGAACATTCATAATCAAAGAGGAATTCATGCCATAAGATTCATGCCTTAGAAGGAAGGGATTAGCCTCACATACCTTTGTCATTTAACTATTCTATCGCTTGCTCGTTCTCCTTTAATGCACTCGTTAATACCTTCAAGATAATTCGTATCGACATTAGCTATATCGTCACAAAAACATACTCATTAAAGCTATAGAAATTTGGGCAGCATTTCCTTTGTTTATACTACTTTCCGCCATATTCCATATCAACTCCCAACGTTCATAACGACAATCACAATATCACTAACAACAATCGTCATTCATTCGTATGATTCGTATTTCACAATTCCATCTAAATTCTCCATAATCATGACTAAAAGTCCATCGTCGTATTCTTTCATATCCAATACTTATCTCATGTTCTAAATACCATTTATAACGTATTTATATCATCAACATATTCACTTTCATGATTCAATCCAACTATTTATTCAATACCGACACTATCTACACATTTGATGACCCGTTTGTTTGTACTCTTCTACCATCCATGTTTTTCAACTTATAAATACTTCAAACAACATGTAAAGATCATGAAACTTACCTTAGATGATGGAGGAATAATCTTAGAATGGTGATTCACCCTTAGCACCAAAACCCTACTTTATCTCTCTTGGGATTTCTTGACTTGGATGACTTTTAATGGGTTTCCTTCACTTGATTCTCTTGATTTCTTATTGATGATCTTTGATTTCTAGTGATTTCTCATGGATGAAGTGTTTGGAACTCTCTAGAGCTTTCTTGAAGTGTGGAGGTGAAGTGGGAAATGAAAATGAAATGAAAAGGGTCCCTTGTATAAAAATGAACTTCAGTCCCGACCAATTTATACGGACCAACATACGGTCCGTATGTTTTATACGGTCCGTATGTCTGGACGTAGATCTGTTCTAGTGAAGTATGCTCTACTGGACTAAATCTACGGTTGGACATACGGTCCATACATTTTATACGGCCAGTATGTCTGGCCGTAGGTTGGTCCACTTTTCCGGAAATCGTTTTGTCGACTCGTTTGATCTCCGATCCTTATGGAACCTTCTTAACACTTGTTCCTTACTTCAATACCATTCTAAGGGATGGTATAACTCTTCCTTAGGGCATCATTCATACACCATTGGTTCAACACTCAGAATTCCTCTTCGTTACTCAACATACGACTCACTTCTCTTAGCAACTTTCTTTCCTTAACTTGAATGTCTTTGGAAATCTTAATTAGGATCGTCAAATACTATTTCTTACTTGTCCAAACCCCGTATACATCATACCCCTTGCTCGTCTATTAACTGTACGCTAACGGGGAATTTTTCGAGGTGTAACATTCTTCCCCCCTTTTGGAACATTCGTCCTCGAATGTTAAGTCGTCGGGGATTCTAGAAAAATTTCGCCAGAGTTTCCCCTATAATATGGCAATACCATCCTGTCACAACAACCCATAATATCATTGCCTCATAGGGCCACAACCTAATAGCAATATAAACTGGCCTCGCACGACCCATATGCATAAAAGAAAAGCATACATACCTTGTCATCTCGAAGTTTCATCATAGACCTCTTCCGGGGGCTGAAATAAGTGCGGATATGTGGATTTCATCTTCTCTTCCATTTCCCAAGTCATCTCTTCCCGATTGTTAGTTCGCCATAGGACTTTGACTGAAGCTATTTCCTTATTCCGAAGTCTTCGTACTTGTCTGTCTAGTATGGCAATAGGCACTTCTTCATAAGCTAACTTTTCTGTGATCTGGACATCATCAATTGGCACAATCTTTGTGGGATCTCCCACACATTTGCGGAGCATAGAGACATGGAATACTGGATGAACTAATTCAAGCTCTGAAGGTAATTCTAATTCATACGCTACTTGACCCACTTTACGGATGATTTTGTAGGGTCCAATGTACCGAGGACTCAACTTTTCTTTCTTACCGAATCTCATCACCCCTTTCATCGGTGATACTTTCAAGAACACCCAATCATTGACTTAAAATTCTAAATCTCACCGGCGGTTATCCGCATAAGATTTTTGGCGACTTTGGGCTGTCAGTAATCGATCTCTGATTATCTTGACCTTTTCTACCGCTTGTTGAATCAACTCGGGGCCTATTAATTGTACTCCTCCGACATCAAACCATCCAAATGGAGATCTACATTTCCTTCCATATAAAACTTCATACGGAGCCATTTGGATACTGGAATGATAGCTGTTGTTGTATGCGAATTTGATTAGGGGTAAGTGGTCATCCCAACTACCACCAAAATCTAGTACACATGCTCGTAGCATATCCTCCAAGATCTGTATAGTGCGCTCGGCTTGTCCGTCAGTTTGCGGATGAAATGCCGTGCTGAGCCTTACTTGAGTACCTAGACCCTCTTGAAAGGATTTCCAGAACCTAGCTGTGAACTGTGCTCCCCTGTCTGTGATAATAGATATCGGAATACCATGAAGTCTCACAATTTCCTTAAGATATAACCTTGCATAATCGTCAGCTGAGTAGGTGCTTCTGACTGGGAGAAAATGAGCTGCTTTTGTGATCTGTCCACGATCACCCATATAGAATCATATTTGCCTCGGGAACGGGGCAATCGTACAATAAAATCCATGTTAATCACTTCCCATTTCCACGTAGGAATTTCCATGGTTTGCAGTAAGCCTCCTGGCTTTTGATGCTCTATCTTTACTTGCTGGCAATTTGGACATTTGGCTACAAATTCTGCTATATCTCTTTTCATGCCATCCCACCAATACATCATTTTAAGATCATGATACATCTTTGTTGCTCCTGGATGAATAGAATACCGAGAATAATGAGCTTCTTCTAGAATTTGGCGGCGTAATTCCGCCACATCTGGAACACATAACCTTCTCTGGTACCTGAGAACCCCATCCACTGAGACTTCAAATGGTGACTTCTCTTTTGGAAATTTCACACCTTTATAATACTTCATTTTGGGATCCTCGTATTGGCGCTCTTTTATTTTACGCATCCAAGGATGAAACTGTGGGATCGTTAACACTAACTCTTGCCTCGCCTGAATCAATTATGCTTACTCCAAGGTTAGCTAGTTGATGGAGTTCATGAATCATTTCTTTCTTCTTTAAGGCACTTCACATAGGCTACCCATAGATCGGCGACTAAGCGCATCCGCTACTACATTTGCCTTTCCGGGGTGGTATAAGATATTCGCATCATAATCCTTCAGTAACCCTAACCACCGTCGCTGCCGCAGATTCAACTCTTTTACGTTTGAAAATATATTAGAGACTCTTATGATCTATGTAGATATCGACATGCACGCCATACAAGTAATGTCTCCACATTTTTAATGCATGTATATATATGCAGCCAATTCGAGATCATGAGTTGGGTAGTTCTCTTCATGTTTTCGCAACTGTCTTGAGGCATAAGCAATGACTTTCCCATGCTGCATTAACACACACCCTAGTCCAACACCGGAAGCATCACAATATACAACATAGCCATTCGGCCCTTACGGAAGTGTTAAGGCTTGGAGCCGAGGTTAACTTTGTCTTTCAACTCTCTCGGAAGCTACGCTCACAAGCGTCATTCCACTTCCGAAATTTGGTCGACTTTTGGGTTAGCTTCGTCAATGGGGCTGAAATAGATGAAAAGCCCTCTACGAATCTTCTATAATAACCTGCTAAACCCAGAAAGCTACGAACTTCTGTAGGCGTCGTAGGCCTTGGCCAAGTCTTCACATCCACTATTTTCTGAGTATCAACTCTAATGCCGTCATCTGAAATAACATGGCCCAAAAATGTCACAAAATTTAGCCAAAATTCTCACTTTGAGAATTTTGCATACAACTCCCGAGTACGGAGAATTCCAAGAACAATACGTAGATGATCTGCATATTCTGATTCTGTGCGAGAATATACTAAAATATCATCACTGAATACTATCACAAATAGATCTAAGAGAGGCCTGAATACATTATTCATTAAATTCATGAATACCGCCGGAGCATTAGTTAGCCCAAACGACATTACTCGGAATTCATAATGGCCATATCTTGTTCTGAAAGCCGTCTTAGGAATATCTTCATCTCTAACTCTCACTTGATGATAACCCGACCTCAGATCTATCTTGGAAAACCACTTGGCACCTTGTAGCTGATCAAATAAGTCATCGATTCTTGGAAGAGGATACTTGTTCTTTATCGTCACCTTATTCAGCTGTCTATAATCAATACATATTCGTAGGGAGCCATCCTTCTTTTTCACAAATAAGACTGGCGCTCCCCACGGGGATGAACTGGGTCTAATGAACCCCTTGCCGAGCAAATCCTTTCGCCCGAGCCTTTAATTCTTTCAATTCGCGGAGCCATTCGATAAGGAGGAATAGAAATAGGCTCGGTATCCGGCAACACATCAATGGCAAAGTCAATCTCCCTTTTACGGAGGAAGGCACGGAAGTTCATCGGAAATACATCCGGAAACTCATTTACTACCGGAACGGATTGAAAAGTTGGCGATGTTGCCTCGGTGTCATGAACTCGGACTAAATGATAAATATAGCCCTTGGCGATCATCTTTCTTGCTTTAAGGTAGGAAATAAACCTACCTCTCGGAGTTGCCGTATTACCCTTCCATTCAAGCACGGGCTCTCCCGGAAATTGGAATCGAACTAATTTCATTCGACAATCAACATTAGCATAGCATGAGGCCAACCAATCCATACCCGTTATAACTATCAAAGTCTAGCATTTCTAGCTCTACTAAATCAGCTTTGGTTTGGCGATCACATATCATAATTATACATTCTTTATACACTTGTTTAGCTATCACGGGATCACCAACCGGAGTAGATACCTCGAAAGGCTTAATTGGCTCGGGTTTCACCCTAATACGATTAGCAACATAGGGGGTAATATATGATAACGTGGAACCCGGATCTATCAATGCATACACATCATGAGAAAACACAGTCAATGTACACGTAACCACATACGGGACGACTTGAGATCTTGCCGTCCCGGCTAAAGCATATAAGCGGTCTTGTGTGCTTTGAAGTAGATGCTCCCCCTCGGACTGGCGGGGTCGGGGAGTACGCACGTAGGACGTCTTTGAAGAGGATCCTGCTGCCCGATCTGTGGGCTGAACCCCACCTCTGCCATATCTCACGCCCGGACAATCTCGCGTCAAATGTCCGGTGTCCACAAATATAACATGCGTTTGTGCCACAGGCGGCGTGTGGCCACGAGTGCGATTTCCTACCTTTACGGTGCATCGAGGAACCGGTGGTCTCCCTTCCTTTTGTAATCTCTCCCGGAGGCGAGAACACAGGGCCTCGAACTTTGGCCTGTCACCGAACGGAAAGAGCAATTAGATCTTACGCACTGTCGCGGGAGGTGCGCTCGTCAGGGCGGCACAGTGCCTAGAATATGCTGCCCTCGATCCCTCTCTATAATCACTATACATGCCCATGGATACGGCCCTTTTGTTTTGCCCTCTATCAACGTCACGATCACCCGCTGCCGGAGGTTGTTGTCCTTCAAGATTTTGGGCATGGGCTTGAATGCGGAAAATGTCCATTCCGTCTTGTAATGAAGCCGTCAAGCAGTCTTTGAATAAATGTGGCCCTAAGCCACTCACAAATCTATGCACCCTGTCGCCCATGTCGGCTACCATAGTAGGAGCATATCTAGCCAAAGAATTAAATTGAAGGCTATACTCCCGGGCGCTCATGTTACCTTGCTTCAAATTTAAAAATCTATCCGCTCTAGCTCGGCGAACCTCGGGCGGCAAATAATGATGAATGAAAGCATCAACAAATTCTTGCCACATGGGAGGAGGCGCATTTTCTTGCCTCGATGCTATCCAATTATTATACCATAAAACTACCACATCCCAGAGTCTATATGATGCCAACTCCACTGATTCGATCTCAGAAGCATGAATAATCCGCAACGTTCTCAGTATCTCATCAATAAAGCCCTGTGGGTCCTCATCCGTCTTTGACCCAAAGAATTCCGAAGGGTTTAGGCTCATAAAGTCACGGGCTCTAGTGCTAGCTGAACGATCACTTGGCCCCACATTCTGCCGTTGTGCCTGGGCGGCAACCAACTGTGTCAATAAATTAATAGCCTCGGTCACTTGTTGACCCGATGTAGCCGGTGGAGGAACTGGAGGCATAGGATCTGGAGCTGAAGCCCCTTCTTGCTCTTCCGTAATAGGTGGAGTAGTGGAGGCATTAGATAAAGCCTCATGATGTGATTCATCCTCATTTGCATTCATATGCGCCTCTCTTTCTGCCCGCCTCTTAGTCATAGCCTTGCCCCTCGGGCGGCTTTAGCTTTTCCTTTAGGCGGCATTCTGAAATCACAACATAATCATTAGGGAGGATTAAACCTTATACTCGGCTCTATCGCACGATTTCATATGAAGAAAGATGGTCATTTTTCCTAAATGCCCTGTAGCCTCTTGTTTATTAGCGTGGCGCGCAACACACCATAAACAAGACTCTACTAGGCACGGCTCGTAG
This sequence comes from Lycium ferocissimum, assembly GCF_029784015.1. Lineage (NCBI taxonomy): Eukaryota > Viridiplantae > Streptophyta > Magnoliopsida > Solanales > Solanaceae > Lycium > Lycium ferocissimum. The sequence goes on along the minus strand of NC_081347.1, from coordinate 33,215,067 downwards.
ACACTTTCTAGGGCCCGAACCAAGCGCTGCGATACCACCATCACGACCCGAACTACGGGCCGCGACGGGTATCCGGGGCTAACCACCAAACACCACTCATTCCATTACCCATGTGCTCTCATTCATAATACTTGCTCAATTTCATGAAAATATATCTTCATATGAAACATAATTACTTTCATAAACATAAGCCTTTCGGCTATCAAAATAATATATATATATATATATATATATATATATATATATATATATATATATATATACATATAAACCATGGGACCATACTACCCACACATGCGTATCTACGAGCCTCTACTAGAGTACTAGACATATGGACGGGACAGGACCCCGTCGTGCCCAATCATGGATATATACATATATGTACCAAAAGAATAATCAATGGCACCTCCGGACAATGGAGTGCTCACAAGTCAGCTACTAGCTCCTATGGATCGGCACCGTCTCCTTGCCTACCTGTGGGCATGAACACAGCGTCCAAAGAAAATGGACGTCAGTACGAACATTGTACTGAGTATGTAAGGCAAGAGTGAAATAAGCATAATAGGAATATCGTAAAACATGAGATGAAGATACAACCTGTGTCCTCTTTTAAACGTCATTACATGTCATATACATTCGTTATACATAAGCATATCATGTGTATTATCATCACGCATACTTTATTACATCACATATACATCATTATATCATACATGCATCGTCGTATCAAGCATACATCATCATGTCGGTAACCCGCGTCCGGGCACACATCATTTTCTACCCACTAGTGGTGTCATGCCCGGCCCTCTAGGCTCGGTGGAATCATAGCAGCCCGCCTTAGCGGTGACGTGCCCGCCCATCTAGGCGCGGTGGAATTATATGCAGCCCGCTTCGCGGTGACGTGCCCGGCCATCTAGGCTCGGTGGAAATGACATCATCATCATATATCACGCATTTATCATCATACATTATACATCATCATAAAGTCATCACTATCATTCATTTCATAGACATATCATGGCATCTATCACAATTCAATATCATTATACATATATCATCAATTCGTAATTTAGAACTTGGAAGCAAGCATAGTTGTGTCGGGGTGACGTAAGGTCGTGGACCCCCGATGTCATTATGAGCATTCATGAGTATTCTGCCTCACCTCGAAAGAACAAGCATAAGGTGAGTGTAGGTAATGATCAACATCAATGAACTATGGATAGCTTCATTAGCTTAATAGGAGCATCATATCATGGACTATAGCATCTCTAGACATAAGCTCATCATTATCATTATCATAATCGTATCATATCTCTTATCTCGTATGGCTATTTGTGAACAATGACTCGTAGCCTTCTTGGAGGTAGAACATTCATAATCAAAGAGGGAATTCATGCCATAGGACTCATGCCTTAGAAGGAAGGGATTAGCCTCACATACCTTTGTCATTTAACTATTCTATCGCTTGCTCGTTCTCCTTTAATGCACTCGTTAATACCTTCAAGATAATTCGTATCGACATTAGCTATATCGTCACAAAAACATACTCATTAAAGCTATAGAAATTTGGGCAGCATTTCCTTTGTTTATACTACTTTCCGCCATATTCCATATCAACTCCCAACGTTCATAACGACAATCACAATATCACTAACAACAATCGTCAGTCATTCGTATGATTCGTATTTCACAATTCCATCTAAATTCTCCATAATCATGACTAAAAGTCCATCGTCGTATTCTTTCATATCCAATACTTATCTCATGTTCTAAATACCATTTGTAACGTATTTATATCATCAACATATTCACTTTCATGATTCAATCCAACTATTATTCAATAATGACACTATCTACACATTTGATGACCCATTTGTTGTACTCTTCTACCATCCATGTGTTTCAACTTATAAATACTTCAAAAAACATGTAAAGATCATGAAACTTACCTTAGATGATGGAGGAATAAGCTTAGAATGGTGATTCACCCTTAGCACCAAAACCCTACTTTATCTCTCTTGGGATTTCTTGACTTGGATGACTTTTAATGGGTTTCCTTCACTTGATTCTCTTGATTTCTTGTTGATGATCTTTGATTTCTAGTGATTTCTCATGGATGAAATGTTTGGAACTCTCTAGAGCTTTCTTGAAGTGTGGAGGTGAAGTGGGAAATGAAAATGAAATGAAAAGGGTCCCTTATATAAAAATGAACTTCAGTCCCGACCAGTTTATACGGACCAACATACGGTCCGTATGTTTTATACGGTCCGTATGTCTGGCCGTAGATCTGGTCCAGTGAAGTATGCTCTACTGGACTGAATCTACAGTTGGACATATGGTCCATACATTTTATACGGCCAGTATGTCTGGCCGTAGGTTGGTCCAGTTTTTCGGAAATTGTTTCGTCGACTCGTTTGATCTCCGATCCTTATGGAACCTTCTTAACACTTGTTCCTTACTTCAATACCATTATAAGGGACGGTATAACTCTTCCTTAGGGCATCATTCATACACCATTGGTTCAACACTCGGAATTCCTATCCGTTACTCAACATACGACTCACTTCTCTTAGCAACTTTCTTTCCTTAACTTGAATGTCTTTGGAAATCTTAATTAGGATCGTCAAATACTATTTCTTACTTGTCCAAATCCCATATACATCATAACCCTCGCTCGTCTATTCACTGTACGCTAACAGGGAATTTTTCGAGGTGTAACATTCACATCGCTTTATATCTCTTTCCCACTGCTAAATACTCCTTAGTGTGACATACTGATATCTAATCAAAGCAAAATAGTTCCAGTGTCATCATTCTCATATGATCCAACCTCCACAGACCAAAATACCAGTGACTCTATTTCTCTTGGAGGCGGTAACCTCAAACCTTGGGTGAAGTCCACATCTCTATCCGAGTTGTTCTACTCAAGTCAGCAACGCTACTCCATTGATAGTGCTGAAAATTCATACCTATCAACTTCAAACTCATCCCCTTGGAAACAGAAAGTTCTCTTTGGAATGATGGTCGATACAAGCCTGGGGGAGGAGACTGGGATGAAAGAATTGATGGAAATGTTGGAATTTCAAAATTGGACTTATCTTTTTACTCCACCAGCTCCTTGCGTATACGAAACTGAAGTGGATGAACTGTATGCAAACCTATGTAACCTTGATAATAGCACATTGGCTCTAATATTAAATATGACAAATTTTGTTTTGAATTAATCAATGTTGGAAAAAATTCAGGGAGTACCACCTGTAGGGGTAAGGGATGTGACTGGAAGATCTTCTAACGCCTTAAAAAATGTTATTGTTAAACACGGATCGTCCACTTGGAACGAAAAAATCTTTAAAAGAGAGATCCAGCATGTCTATCAACTAGTCCTTGAGTTTGTGGACAAGGTGCTCATACAACGAAATAAAAGGGATGGCAGTGTCACTTTAGAACATATGGTACTTGTGGAAGCTCTGTCAGCTTTTGAACCGATCAATCTACCAACCATCATGATCAGACAAATGATCAAAGCCACGCGCATTAGGGAAGATAAACCTGGTCTTCCCTATGGCTTCTTCCTGACAAAAGTACTGGGGCAGTTCAACGTAAGAACTAGAAAGGAAACCTTAGGAACAGCAGAGAACACTATCTCTATGGCTAATCTAGAAGATTGCGAATGTGTCGCTGAAGGAATAGGTTCCACCATCTCTGTCCTGACCGAAGCCCTAAAGGTAGTAAATTACAAAATTGAACAGCTAAAGGCTGAGAATGCTCTCCTGAAGGATCAGCTGAAAGCAAGAGTGGAAGAACTCCGGCATCAAATTCTTTAGGATCAGGGTGAAATTTGATGGATTCTTCACGATCTAAATCATTCCCAGTAACCCGCCCCTATGCAAACTCTTCCTAGTCTCCTTCCTTCCTTTCATTTGTTGTCTAACTCTGTGCTACTATGTGATGGTATGTTTTCCTATCTCCTCCTGTTGGTATAATAGTAGTTGATTTAACATATGTCTGTACTACTTGAACTACAATCTGTCATGAGATCACTTTTTTTCTTGCTAGCTTGCTCTAAATTACTCTGATCATGTGGCCATATGTTGATGCATCTGACCTTCTTACTCGCTGTGCCTTAGTTATTTTTGATGATGCCAAAAGGTGGAAGATTGATTGATGTGTTAATAAGATCATGCTGAGCTGAAATGAGAAAGTAATGTATGTGCGGTGATGTAGTGATTAAGGGAAAATTGTGCAAAAAATATGGGAAGATGTACTGAGTAAGGGGGAAGAACTTGAAGACGGATATGTAATGATATGTGGCATTTTCTTTTGTCTTCTAGTTGAAATTGGTATTATGTTGATAACATGTTGTAGGTTCCTTGACAATGATGGTCTGCTTCGCAGGGAGAACATTGGGAAGCTGGTTCTCAGGGGGAACATCGTCTATAAGTTTATGATCATCAAAAAGGGGGAAATTGGTAAGCTCAAGTGTATTCGTGTTTTGATGATTGTCAAGCTGATTCAGAACCAGATAGAGACCTGGTTTGTGATCTGTTCTCTGTGCACCTTGCACGGTAAGCGGAGACAGCTGTAAAGCCAAGCTACTCACTGCACAAGACAAGTACAGTAGTTGAGCTGGCCCATGCTTTAGGTCTAATATTAAATGAGTGGTCTCTATCCATTCCACATTCTTCCCACTATATATACAACATGTTGCAACATATTGTGCATCACTTGGAAAACCTAAAAATCACTCAAAAAAGTAAATTATTATAAGACAATCCAAGTGTTCAACAAGGCTAATCACAAACTGAAGGATCTGCTTCAACACTGAAGATGCTTTATTCTCTTAGTTTGCATTAAACTTTGTTTAACTTTGTTTATGTGCTTTAACTTGTAAACCTACTCTTCTCTTATAAGAACCTGCTGTAGGTATTTCAAATTCTTAGTAGTTGTTAGGCACTTTACCTTTGAAATTCTTAGTTTTGGATATCGTCACAGATATAAGTGCCTTGTCGGCTTGCATATTTTGTTGTGTTTTGGTTAGCTGTGACTCCTCAGGAGACAAGTTCGTTCTGATATATGACATTATGAGTCTACAGACTGCTTTTACTGATTTCCATATTGTCCTTAGTTTCAGTCTGATTATATCTAGCAGGTTCGCCTACGAGTGTCTAGCTCGGGCACTAGTCATAGCCCATCGGTTTGGGTCGTGACAGATATACCCCTCCAAAGTTGACTAAAAATCTGCCCAAAATACTGGCAACTTTTTTTCCAAATTTTTTCGATAAATTTATTTTGTTCAATTTGCTTGGTCCCGGAACCTTTAGGCACTTGCTTGACACTTGTTAAGAGTATTCATTAACCTTATAAGGGTTCCATGACCTCTCCGATCTTACTTTAATTTACTCATACAATATACTTAATAATTCTTAGTTCCTCATAATCTAAAGTTGTTTTACTTAGCCATAGCTCGACATACTTACATTCAAATTTAATAAGTGCTTCTCTGAAAGTACGAGGTGTAACAAAGCAGAAGAAGCTAAACTTGCAGCAGAGGCGGTGGTTAGAATTGCTGAAAGATTATGATGTTGACATTTTGTACCACCCGGGAAAGGCGAATGTGGTAGCAGATGCCCTCACCGCAAATCTATGGGCGCTTAGGGCATACCTCGCAGTCGGAAAAGCAGGGAGTTGGCTCGAGCTTCTTCGTTAGCCAATTTGGGGGTCAGAGTGATAGATTCAGGAGATGCAGGAGTTACTATTCAAACTACAGCAACATCATCCTTAGTAGCCGAGGTGAAAAGGCGTCAGTATGAAGACCCTTCATTGACCCATTACAAGGATACAACTCTGCAAAAGAAGAAATCACCATTCGGGATTACTGGAGATGGCGTCCTCAGGTATCGAGGTAGGTTATGTGTTTTCGATGTTGCGGGGTTACGTCAAAAGATTATGGCGGAGGCTCATTGCTCCCGCTATTCTATTCATCCAGGGTCAACAAAGATGTAACACGACATCAAAGAGGTTTATTGGTGAAATGGAATGAAGGATATAGCGAGTTCGTAGCCCAAAGACCTAATTATCAACGTGAAGATTGAACATCAAGCCCGGCGAATTATGTGAAAGGCGGAGATTCCGACTTGGAAGTAGGAAGTAGTTAATATGGATTTCATTTCAAGCTTACCCCGGTCTTAGCGTAGGTTTGATTCTATATGGGTAATTGTTGATAGAGTGACAATCAACACATTTTCTACCTATCAGGACTACTTACTCCGCCAAGGATTATGCGAAGCTTTATATTAAAGAGGTAGTCTGACTTCACAAAGGTTCCTATATCAATTATCTCCGATAGGGGTGCGCATTTTGCGGCTAACTTTTGGAAATCTTTTTCAAGAGGTTTGGGACTCGTTAATCTTAGCACAACATTTCACCCCCGGAGACGTTTTACGGACGAGCGAACTATTCGTACCTTTAAGACATGTTAAGGGCATGTGTGCTAGATTTTGGAGGTAATTGGGATGATCATTTGCCACTTATTGAGTTTGCGTACAATAATAGTTACCACTCCTGTATTCAAATGGCCCCGTATGAAGCTGTATATGGGCGAAAGTGTAGATCACCAATTAGATGGTTTGAAGTGGGAGAGACGAAATTATTAGGACCAGACTTAATCCAGCAAGCGGTGGAGAAAGTTAAGCTTATTCCAGATCGATTATTAACAGCCCAAAGTCGACAAAAGTCTTATGCGGCTAATAGCCGACGAGACTTGGAGTTTCAAGTAAATGATTAGGTATTCCTGAACGTGTCGCGGATGAAAGGCATTATGAGATTTGGTAAGAAGGGTAAGCTTAGCCCTCGATATATTGGTAAGAAGGATAAGCTTAGACCTCGATACATTGGACCCTACAAGATTGTACGCAAAGTGGGCCAAGTAGCCTATGAGTTAGATCTACCCTTAGAGTTGGAGACAATCCATCCGTACCTTTCATGTGTCAATGCTTTGTAAGTGCATTGGATATCCTTCTAGAGTTATACCTGTGAATGATGTCCCGATCACTGAATAATTATCCTACAAAAGTTCCCCATCGCAATCACGGGTAGCATGTTCGAGGCCGAGAACTAAGGATGTAGCCTCGGTAAAGTTAATGGCGAAGAAACAATAATAGGGAAGAAATGACTTAGGAATTTGAGAAAGACGTGAAGTCCAGGTACCCACATTTGTTTCCACCCCTGGAAGGAGTTCAAAAAGGGACATCATTATTTTCAGGTGCGTGATGCTTTCCTTTTATACTTCCTTAGTTGTGTAGGGCCGTTATTGTTGTTGTTGTTGTAGCCCTATGAGGCACAATACATTTTGGGTTGCTGTGATAGGATGGTGGTGGTACAATTACAGGGGAAACTCTGACGAAATTTTCGTAGAATTCCTAAGAGTTTAACATTCGAGGATGAATGTTTCTAAGGGGGGAGGAATGTTACACCTCGTAGTTTTGTACGTTGAGATTTTTAGGCGTTAATTGTTCAATCAGACACCGAGTCATTTTCTAGGATATATGAGATTATATGCCTATCTTATGGTTATAAGAGTTTAAGTTCATATAATAGGTCATGGAAGGATTAGAGAATAAGTGGATTAAGGAAATTAATCTTGTTGGAACTTTGGAGAAAGGATGGGCAAGGTTTCGTAAGATAATTTTGCTCTAAATTGAGAAAGGAATATCTCCTAGTATATCAGGAGTTTTGAAGAAAAACAAAAGCCTAAATTGAAGTTTAGGAAGTCTAGTTTCCAACACAACAAACTGTGCGTCGATCCGACATTGGAATCAAACTCGGTGAGCATTTCAAGACGGACTGCCAGAGAAGGGATTAACCTTGCGTGAATGTGCCTGGGAGTCGCGCGAACGCATAGAGGAGCACTAAGCAACTTTGGGTGAACACGCCCCAGGGTTGCGCAAATGCGCAGAGCAAATTTTAGGTCGGTGCAAACCGACTCCAAAACAAGATAAAAAGGGGATTTACCCCTTATTTTTACTCATTCACCCCTCAAACCTATCCCTAACCTTCAAAATTCTCCTAACTTCCACCCATAAAATTGTAGCTCAAATCAAGTGAAATCTCAGGATTAGGTTCGGATAACGTATAGTTGTGATTATAGTATCGTATTGCGGTGGATCTTGGCTTGGATCCAAGGTGAATATTGAATATATTGTTGTTCCAATGAGAACAAGGTATGAATCTCCCCTTATTGATATTGATTTAGGTTTACTTACGAAGATAGAGCTATTAAATAGTCGTATAATGAAGTAGTTGATCATAAATCGGGTAAACATCATGTGGGATGTTTTATTGAGCATATTGGTATTGATGATGATGTGGTGGATATTAGCATGGCTATTGTTGTTGTTTTATTGGTATTGTAATTTCGGGCTAGGGATATAAACAAAGGAGATGCTGCCCGAATTTAGGCAGGTTCTAAAAGGATTTTATTTGAAGGCTTAAAACAAATATATGACGATAAGCCTAAAAATAGTATGAATGGTTTTATAGGTAGATTACGAGACTACGAATGATCTTAAGTAGATCGCAAGACAGGAGGTAGGTTGGAAAGTCAAGAAGTAAGCTCCCAGGTATGTTAAGGCTGTTCCTTCCTTTCTCGGCATGATTCCATATATGGTAAGAGCGTAATGAACCTTAAGTCTAGATATTTGTCAAAGTAGAGCTTGTCATATTGTTGCATAGTTTCTGAGTGTTATGTTATTCTTTCTGAGGGGCCATATCCCCTCTCTATGTCCTTGAGTTCATAGACAAGAGATAAGAGAGATATACATGCGCATCTAGATTTCTCAAATACACGCATGATATATATATATATATATATATATATATATATATATATATATATATATATATATATATATATATATATATATATATATATATATCTTTTTTCACGGCCACTTAGTAAGCGAGATAGATATGCCTCGGCTTGCTGTGTCGAGACATTTTATTTAGCTCCGGCTACTTGGCCGCCGAGACATTATTATTTTACGGCCGACGGTTACCGAGATTTTTATACTCGTCTCTACCACTTGGTTAACGAGATATATGATACTATCGTATTGCATTTCATTTGAGACAAATTGGAAGGAAATTAGGAATTCTTCCTCCGCATTGTATTGTCTTTTCGCCCGCTTATCGTTGCCTTACATACTCGAGACATTATTTCGCATCGACGTCCCTTTTGCCGGGGTAGCCGCATTCATGCCCGTGTGCACAGATCGACAAATCGATAGATCTCCCGCAGGCGGATCCGATATCGCCCGATTGGTGAGCTCCTTATTTGTTCGGAGTTGCTGTGTCTTGCAGTCTCTCCTTTTGATTACAAATCAGACGGGCGGGCCGGCCCCGTCCCGACCACGGCATGCCGCAATATTTTCCCCTCTAGGCTTGTAGACGAGTCCTATGTATAGTGTGTCTGTGTGATAGCCTTGTTGGCTTGTATACGTCTCTTTAGATACTGTTGGCTTAGCGTAATCATAGTAACCTCCTCGGCTTGCTCATTGTGTATATATATATTTTCGCGTGCGCGCGGGGGCCGTACGAGATAGTCAGTATATATATATATATATATATATTTATTTATTTATTTACGGCCTCGCCAGCCTGTTGGTATCGTCCGTGCGTAGAGGACACTGGCTGGGCGCGGGGTTAATCTCCCAGAGTTTCAGATTTAGAGTGGTTTGCTCGGGCCTAGTTTGGCATCGAGTGCCGGTCACGCTACTCTACATTTGGGGCGTGATACTTCCCCACTTAGAAACATTCGTCCTCGAATGTTTAATTCTCAGAGATCTTATAAAAAACTCGGCAGCGTTTCCCCTGTAACTGTACCACTACCAACCTGTCACAACAACCCAAAATATACAACGCCACACAGGGCCACAATAAACAATGACAATAATGGCCTCACATGACCAATAATCATAAGGAATAAAACAATACGCACCTGAAGGCAATGATGTCTCTGTCTGAAGCTCCTCCTCTAGGAGTAGAAAAAAATGCGGATATCTGAATCTCATATCTTCCTCAGCTTCCCAAGTCATCCCATCGATATTCCTGTTCCTCTAAAGGACTTCAACTGAGGCTACATTCTTAGTTCACAATCTCCAAACCAGTTGATCTAGAATGGAAATGGGAACCTCTTCATATGATAGTTGCTCAGTAACTTGAACATCATCAATGGGCATGACTCATGAACGATCTCCAATACATTTACAAAGCATCGATGCATGGAAGACAGGATCGACTGACTCTAAATCTGATGGTAGGTCTAATTTATAGGCCCTCTGGCCCACTCTACGAACAATCCTATAAGGTCCAATGTAACGATGACTAAGCTTACCCTTCTTACCAAATCTCATAACTCCTTTTATAGGCGATACCTTCAAGAATACTTAGTCATCAACCTGGAATTCAAAGTCTCGTCGATGATTATCTCCATAAGACTTCTGACGAATCTGGGCTGCCAATAATCGATCATGAATAAGCTTGACCTTCTCTACTCCTTGTTGAATCAGACCTGGCCCTATTAACTTAGATTCCCCCACTTCGAACTATCCAATAGGTGACCTACACTTTATGTCACGACCCAACCCCGTAGGCCGTGACTAGTACCCGAGCTGGGCACCCGTACATACCCAATAACCGGAATCAGCATACAGATACTTACACACATACAGAGATCATACGTAGCCTCCAAATTGTCGCATGGACAAGCATATATATCACAGAAGCCAACAAGGCTATCATAAAGCATAGCGTCCCAAAAATTATACAAACGCGAGCCGACAAGGCCGCCGCGGCGAATGGGACCGCCCAAAACATGGCATATATGAACACATCTAAATAGTAATATACACAACCCACATATATGTCTACAGACCTCTAAGAGTCATAACAGAATCAAATGACGGGACAGGGCCCCGCCGTACCCCTGATCAAACATATATACGCAACGGAAGAATATACCAAAATATAGGCTCCGTAACAAAGCGAGCACCCGAGGGAAAGGGTCCCCAG
>NC_081347.1:33198941-33203900 GCF_029784015.1 Lycium ferocissimum | reverse complement strand
ATTGTATGTTTTGTGATTTTCCTTAGGAGAAAGCATGTCTAGTTTTCATCCGTGATATTGTGAGGCTAAACTCCGATGTGAATGCGAATTAAGTGTTTGTGTGAGCTTCGTGCCATTATTCCTGAGTGATTAAATCTGCAGTGGATGTATTGTGATGAGAAGCTAATATAATCTTCTCGATGGTATTGTGACATCAAATGATGAGCTGAGTATTGATACTGACAGGTAAGAAACACTGTTCTGTAAGAGGTATGGAAAGGCACATATGTGAACTAGATTATGGGCTCATGGTCCGAGGATAGTTTCGAAAACAAGAGGTACATTGATATATCCCGCGTCTGAGGTTCGTTCCGGAGCAGAGGTTTATGTTCGGGTCCGAGAAGTAGTCCGGAACGAGTGGTACATGGACACTATGGGTCCCCTGTAGGTCATGACTATTGAGCAATGACATCAGTTAGCATATGTGTACAACGAGTGAGATTATTGTGGTAAATTTACTTCTGTTGTGGCTTACGCGAGTGTGATGCTTGATATCTTGGTGTTTGATTGTGATTGTCCTTGATTGACCTTGCTGTGATTTATTGATATTCATGTCTGTTGACTGGCTTGTTTTATTCTATTAATTTTATGAAATATGCATGATACTAATCTTAGTTGGCCTATGATATCTACCGGTACATAGTGTTTGTACTGATACTACCTTACTGCATTCTTTTGAGTGCAAATTGTGATACAGAGATCGCTACTCGCCATCACATCTAGCGTAGAGGACATTTATTGATAGATTTTACGGTGAGCTTCTTCCCATGCCAGGCCGCCCGAAGATCTTCTTGCTATGATGTCTTTTCGTACTCTGGACATTATGGTTATTTATTTGTTAGACTTCAGTTCTTAGACATGTTTTAGATTAGAGTCCTGTACGATGACTTTCGAATTTTGGGGAATTTGTAATAGTTAGAACTTCCGCACTTATTTCAGTATTCTATGGCATGATATATTTTGTTTATTTGATGCGTGAATGAGTATAATCCTTTGACTTGGATAATATAAAATCGGATATAAATGAATAGGTGTCTCGTGTGTTGGTTCGCCCACTAGGATTTAGTTGGGTGCCAGTCATGGCAGGTTGGGTCCTGACATAAAGCCTTGAGTTCTTGTTATTTATTCTTACCATACCCTACTCACTTTCCCAGGTAAAGCAAAGTTTATGGCTTTAATCAATGTTTGCAACCATCAATTATGAATGAAGAACAAAGAATAAATAAACTCTAACAATCCATTACGCATATATCAATCCGAATCCCTAATCGTAAAACACCCATCCTAGGATTCACAACCTTAGTAGAGAAATTAGCTACTCATAGTGGACGAAGAACAAGAAGGAACAATAGAAATCGTAATGCTTACTTTTGATTGATTGGAATTGAACGAAAGTAATTACAATTGTTTGTTTTCCAAAAGGACTTCAAAAACTATGAGTAATGAATGCTAAGGAATTAAAACTGAAATCTTGTAGAGAATAGTCTACAAAAACCCTACATCAAGTATTTATAATGGTTCAAGTCGTGGAAATAAAGTTGACAAAATTGCCCCCATCGGATCATTATATGGACCGTAAATATTATATGGTCCTTAAATCGCTTTCTCTTGTCCATAAAATTGATGCCTGTTCTCTAAATCTACGCCCATCATTTACAGACAGTAAAACTTTTACCGTCCATATATCTTGACCGTGAATTCAGGCTTCACACTTGGATTCCTTGTTGTTGATCTACGGTGGGATTTTACGGACCGTAAATATTCTATGATCCATACTTTTCTGCCGTCAATTCTTTCTTCTCGGTAGTTTTTCTTTAACTGTTTTATGCCAACATTGACGGGCCATAAAAAATATATGGACTGTCTTTTCCTCCGTAAAATTCCATCTTCGGTCACTTCCACTTTTTGCACATCTTTTTTTGTTCTTGTTACTAAATTCCCCGACTTTTGCCATAAATACACTGAATACCTGCAACATGACAAAAACACATCAAAACGACACGAAATTTCTTGAAAACAAGTAAAACTCTCCGTTAAAAGCATCAAATGTGTCGAAATTACACGACACATCAATCGCACTCCCATTGAAGACTTGGAACGACTAATTTCAATACTATTCACCTTTAGTAAAGTACTATACCCATTGACTGTAATTCTAAAAGTCATCAATTTGGTTTACTAAATAAGGATCTATAGCTTGGCAACAATCATCGGAATGCTATCAATATGTTTCTTCTCAGGCAAGGCATTACGCCCCACTAACGGTAATCTGTACACCCTCAGCATGACCCCTCTTAAGTAGGGTTATATAACCCATCGATGATCAGCTGAAGACTATTGGTTAGATTTATCTTAAGTAACACTCTATAACCCATCAATGACACATTAGGAACCATATATGAATTTCATCTCCAATGGAACTTATAACCCATCGATGAACATCCGAAGCTATTCACATGACTCATCTTACATTACAATCTATACTCAATAATGTGATCCAAAAACTATCATCATGAATTATCTTAAGTGGGAGCGATACCCCATCAATATCCTACGGGAACCTATTAACTTGATTCCTCTTACAATCTATTAACAGTAGTTCATAACCAATCAATATGCTTCATCTTAAGTGTCAACCTTGTTGGCATAAAGCTATGGGTGAAGTTTTGATGATTGACAAAGTAAAGACTCGGAACTAATAAACCATCTTAAAGGCATGATAAAAGCTGAACTAAAGCAGATGAAGAAATTACAATAATGTTCCAAGCAAGAAAGCACAAGAATAAATATTGATATAAAGCTTGAGCAAGTATGTGAGTGAAGCTACTGGAGTAGTTAAAGAGATAGCCGATTGTGAAGCAGAGGTTCTAGAAAATATGAAAGGCTGAAGAGGCAAGCAGCACAGGTGGTTAGAGTAGGTCCGTAGACATGCCTCATTACCGGAAAGAGCATACACATGAACCCAGATTGCAAACATATGTGCCAAGGCAAGACAAGTAGAATGATGAAAGCACAGGGTGAATGAAACTGGTCAAAATACATGTTCCATTACAGAGATAGATACAGACAAGTACCAGTTCCTGAAGATGAGGACGACACAGTTACAGAGCAGTTCAACAAGGAATAGAACAAGCATAAAAACAAGTTTTATCAAAAAAGTCAACAGTTGCAGAAGAGGAATAATGCCAAGTTATCAGATGCAGTGGAAGGATGACCCAAACGTGACTAGATCATGAGAAGAGAAGATGATGGTGACTCAAGACTCAGAAGTAGTTTAATCAAATAAATAGAGTTGCTGACAAAGCACATGAACCAGGTCTGAAAACATGTTCCAACAAAGAACAAGAACATAATCAGAGTCACAGAGTGAGACAAAGCTGGAGAAATGATTTATTCAAGCAAGGAATAAACTTGAATAAAGAAGAAGAAGACAAACACAAAACAAAAAATGATCAATGAAACAGGTCTGTCAACATGTTCGATCATCCATACAAAAGAAAACTCAAGACAGAGTTGCAGGAATGAATGAGAAGGGGATGATGAAATAGGATCGTGAAAAAACTCCATCTCAGACAGTGCAGAGATTCAGAGTCAGATGAATCACGTGGATGAAACAAGATTGTGAACATGTTCAAGTGCAAGTCTTACAACAACTAAGATTTGCAGATTTATGGTAAAGACTTTGCAGTAAAGTATGCAGATTTTCTTGCATATTTGTTGGGGTTAGTAAGATTTCTACTAGGACAAGAAGCGGACTCAACAAGGCAAGAATCCAAATACAACACAATACCTAACATCTCATGGGCCTACGCGAAGAGGGTTTTATATTAGCTGACCTGTTGTGCACTCAGTGTTATAATAATCCAAGTTTTACCAAGAAGAAAGTTTGTGCACACACAAAGAGAGAATTTACTATATTGAGCGATCAAAAGATATATCAAGAATATTCAATAATCCAGGCGTGCATCCCTAGTGGAATAAGAAAGATTGAAGGAGTTGTTCTACTGTATAATGTTTTCCAGTTCTTAAGTCTAGAAACGTGTATTAGGTTGTTTATCGAGTTGTACTTTATTTATTAGAAGTAGTAAGTTAGTACAAAACGTTGTAAGTTCAACTTCAAGTTGGAGATCAACTTGAAGGTTGCTTTCAAGTTAGAGGTTGATTAGGAAGATAGGAATTAGAGGTTAGTTCCTAGGTTACAAAGCTTGTAACTTGAATTTTCAGAGGCTCATTGTTGTAGTGAAGTTTTGGGGAAAATCCTACAGAGGTGTAGGTCATGGTTTTTATCGCCTTTTTGAGCCGGGTAGTTTCCACGTAAAAATCATTGTGTTCTTTACTTACCTGCTGTTTATATTCTGTAAGAAGCTAGCATAGAACATGTAGAGTAACGTGTTCCATCCTGTAGGCAAAAATTAGATACGACATAGGATAGGAAGTAGGTCATGCAACCCAACAAGTGTTATCAGAGCAGGTTCTCCTAAAAAAGGCTAACACCTTGGGAGAAAAGAATCAATTTACAGACCTCCTCTACGAGAAGTGAGCACTTCTTCGTGTGAAGAATAGGATGCAGACCTATCTAATGGCCATAGACTACAATATATGGATAATCACTTTAGAAGGACCACGTATACCTATGAAGACCATGTATGATGGAACTAGAAGATTGTAATGACCCTCCCAGTTGTTATGGAAAATCAAGGATCACCCTACCAAATAGAACCCTTCCAAGGGTAGAATGAGCTAATAGAAACTCAAATGTAGAAATCTAAGAACTGAAAACTTGACTTGTTTGTGATTATTGTTTGGTTGTGTTGAGTTCACTTGGGGGTGATGTAGGACATTAGATCTCCGTTGGGAATCCGAGGCCACGGGTGAGTCTGTATGGTCTTTTTACATTAACGTGCATGTTTTGTTTGTGTT
>NC_081347.1:33133370-33198841 GCF_029784015.1 Lycium ferocissimum | reverse complement strand
GCCCGGGGCCTCCCCTTTAAAAATAAGGGGTCCGGGCCCAGCCGCCACAAGGAAAAGGATGGCCGCGCAGCCGGTCCAAGTCGCCATAACGTACCGCCGATGGTACTCCCCAACATGGGGCGACATTTGAGCGAACTCCGCTTTTGTCCAGTTTTTCCCCCTATCACCTCACATTTCATCCAAGGCCTCAAAATCACAATACAAAGATGCACATATACAAAAAGATGCCCTACAAATCCAACCGCGGCCTCGGAATTCCCAACGGAGTTCTAACTTACCATAACGACCAGAAGGGTTGTTACACTTTAACCCTTGTTTAATAAATTCACTTAGGAATAAGAGGAATTTACTTGGCACGAATTAACTGTTTGTCATATACACTCTTTTAAATTTGGAAAAATCATAAAGAGCAATAATCTTGAACTGTTGGGAAACATTAGGGATTCAATTAGAGGTTAAGTGCATTCTGATAACAATCCAGTAGAGGAATATCATGATCAATCACCATAGCATATACTTTATGTAAAAGGGGACACAACCTTGGTTTCTTTTACCATATATTACAATCCAAAGCAATAACTTAGCAATTAGTCATGAACAACCAACTTTGTACAAACTCAACGGAATAAGAAATTAGACCTTAAGATAGTACTCTACGACTTTAGTAACCTTTTCACACCATATTCCCTGTGGAATTCAGCTCCAACCTAGTTGGATTACTATATTTGACATCGTCCGCTTTACATAATTTAATAGTTGTAATTTGAGTGTATCAAATTTTGGCGTCGTTGCCGGGGAATACTGTTTTGAAATTACTAAATAGCTTGTGTTTTTCTTAAAGTATTGTTCTATTCCATCACACCTTATATGTCGTATCCTATGAACCAGATGATCTGTTACACCCCGTAGTTTCGTATGTGGAGATTCGAGCTATTGTTTAGGAGGTATGTGAGATGATATGTGTTTGTCTTATGGTTATGAGGGTTTAAGTTCATATAATAAGCTATGGAAGGATTGGAGGACAAGTGATTTAAGGAAATTAAGTTTGTTGGAACTTTGGAGAAAATATGAAGGGCAATTTTAGCCCAACTTGGAGAAAGAATATCGTTTAGTATATGTGAAGTTTTGAAGCAAAGCAAAAGCCTAAAGTGAAGTTCATGAAGTGTAGTTTCCAACACAAAAATTCGCGCATTGATCCGACGTCAGAATATAGATTTATGAGCATTTTAAGATAGGCTATCAGAGCAGGGAATTAACCCTGCTCGAACGCGCCAGAAGTGGCACGAACGTGCAGAGAAGAACCCAGCAACTCAGCGCGATCACGCTGAGCAATTTTTTAGTCAGTGCTAACCGACTCTAGCCAAGTATAAATGTCACACCCCACCCTAGGTAAGGCGTGATTGGCACCCGGCACCTTGTGGAAACCGAGCGAACCAACTTACAACTCACATCCTCTATGTCTCGAATGGCAACAATAAGATCAACAGGCCAAATATGAACATAATATCATGCATAAGTAAATGTACAATAGACCCATGATGCCGACATTACTTCTGTCACATTATGCCTAAGCTGTACATAGGAATGTATGCAAAGCCTCTATGAACATGACTGAAGTATACAAGTCGGGACAGGGCCCCTGACGTACCCTTAACACAATTCATATATATATATATAGACTTAGACTCGACAATGCTCCAGGAAGAAGTGGAGCGCACCAATCAAAACTGGTACCTGAAGGCAGCCTACGATGAAAGATCTTCGCCTCTTCTATCTACACTGCAAGGCATGAACGCGGCGTCCGCAAAGGGATGTCGGGTAAGCAATGTCTTGAGTATATAAGGCATGAATAGTAACATAGTAAGAGATACCGAATATGAAAAATAATATAATGAACGTATGAAGATAAAGTAATATAAAAGAGATCAATTTATGCCTCTGAAATGCCCTTTTAAGGCGAATGTCGTGCATGCTTAGCTTTTAAAAAAAAACTTTTCCATACATATCCATATATAATGTCTTGTCCGGCCATTAAGGCGCGGTAATATATATAGCATCTTGCCCGGCCATTAAGGCACGGTAATATATATAGCATCTTGCCCGGCCATTAAGGCATGGTAATATATATAGCATCTTGCCCGGTCATTAAGGCACGGTAATATATATAGCATCTTGCCCGGCCATTAAGGCACAGTAATATATAGCATCTTGCCCGGCCATATAGGCACGGTGTTATCTTGCCCGGCCTTATAAGCGCGGTGTTATCTTGCCTGGCCATATAGGCGCGGTGTTATCTTGCCCGGCCATATAGGCTCGGTGTTAGCTTGCCCGGCCATATAGGCACGGTGTTATCCCCAGCTGATCAGTGGGATGCAATGCATACATACATACATACACATAAAAATACATAAATGAAATCAACATCATCATTAGCATTACCATTATCATCATATCATTCCTTGAAGGATCAACCAGCGTAAGATGAAATCAATGATGTCACGGGAGTCTCGAGAATCGTGAATTTAGGTAGCACTGAAAATAGAATCGTTATCTTCACTATATCTCACCTCGAAGGAACGAATGACATGAGATGAGACCATCAACAATAAGTAAGATTAAAAAGATACACGGAATAGCTCAATAATCTCATAATGCTCTCAAATCATAGCTTCAGAGTTTCTAGAAGAAAGTCATTATCATCGTCATGATCATCATAGAACATTTTTCATTTAACATCGTACGAATCTTTAAGAGTCATAAACTTCTAGCTTTTGAAAGCAAGGCGGTTATGGAAACATTTATGGAATCATAACATAGGAATCATGCCTTTGAAAGAAAGGGACGAGCTTTAACATACCTTTTTGGTTGCCTTAAATTTAACTACTCAACGCTTGTCCTCCTAGGCTCGTAAATCTATATTCAAGAAAATTTATACTATTGTTAGACTCACCTTTATACGCTTGTCTTAGTCTTTCAAATAAATCTTTCTAGAATCTGCCGAAGTTTCGGCAGCATCTCCCCTATATTCCTTACCTCCTCCAAATACCAAACAACTCCCAAACAATACCAACAACATTAACAACCATATCAATACCAATATATTCCATAAAACATCCCACACGATGTTTCTCCAACATTCAAACCAACCATAACAACATCCATAATACCATAATCCATAATCAAAGAATTATATTCAATTAGTCTCAAATTAATCCAAAATTCTCTTTCAAACTCACCTCATGGCCATCAACTTTAATTTAACTCTTTATGATTTTTCTCCTGTGATTCTTTCCTTTTCAAGAATTGCTAAACCTTTATATCATATTAATCATGTAAATAATAGCAAGAACATACCTTATAATAGAAAGACTTCACTTTATTCACCCTTTCCAAGATCAAGTTCAACACCACCTTATGATGAAACAAGAAGCTTATCTTCCGTAAATTTTCCTTGAGGTTCTGATGTTAATATTCTCTCTTGATGATTTGAAAAGGTTATGAAAGATTATGGAGTATTATGGAAGATTAGGGAGAATTATAGAAAATTATGGAGGCTTATGGAAAGTTGTAGAACTCTCAAGAGTTCTCTAGAAGAGTGGAGAATGAGAAAATGGTGGAATATATGAAAATTAATGGGTTAGAGGGGTATTTATAAGTGTGGTTCGAGTAGCAGCACTGTAGCAGGTCGGTACTATAGCAGTTACTGTAGCACGTGTTTCTACTTGGTCAGCTGAACTTGTAACGTCCATAATTCTCTGCTCCGATATCGTATCGATAAGAGATTTGTTGCGTTGAAAACTAGACTCGACGGACTTCATTTTAGGCTTTTAGAACACCTTAAAACTCTTAATATACTAGGAGATATACCCCTCCAAAATTGACCCAAAATTCTGTCAACTTTTTCTAAATTTTTGACAAACTTATTTTCTTCGATTTGCTTGATCCCGGGATCTTCCATAGCTTATTATATGAACTTAAACCCTCGTAACCATAAGGTTGGCGCATATAATCTCATATATCCTTGAAGGTAACTCCAGTAACCGTACTTAGAACGTCCAACACTTATAAATTTTCACGTACGAACCTACGGGGTGTAACAATAAAAGGGGGTTTACGCCCCTTATTTTCAGACCAAATAACCCATAAAAGTTCCCAAATATTCTGGAGAGTTCCCCCAACTTCCATTTATCAAATTTTAACGCAACTTAAGTGAAATTTTCGGATTTAGGTCCGGACAGCGTATAGTTATGATTATAATATTGTATTGCGGTGAAACTTGGCTTGGATTCAAGGTGAATATTGAGGAGATTGCGGTTCTAGTGGAAGTGAGGTATGAATCTTCCCTTATAAATAATGATTTAAGCTTATTTATGAAAAAAGCGTTATTAAATGATCATATAATGAATTTATGGGTTGAGAAATTGGATAAAATATTGTGTGGGACGTTTATGGAATATGTTGGTATTGATAATATTGTTGTTGATGTTGGTATTGTTATTGTTATTGTTGGTTGATGGATTGTGATTTCAGGCTAGGCATATAAACAGGGGAGATGCTGCCCGAATTTCGACAGATTCTAAACGGATTTTAAATTAAAGGCTTAAGACGAGTGTATGATGGTGAGCCTAACAATAGTATGAATGGTTTTATATTTAGATTACGAGACTACGAACGATTGTAAATAGATTGCAAGACGGGAGGTAGGTTGGAAAGTCGAGAAGTGAGTTTCCAGGTATGTAAGGCTAAAACTTTCTTTCTTAAGGCATGATTCCTTTGTTGTGAACTCATACATGATATCCTCAATAACCCTATTTCTAAAATACCAAAGCTTACAGTTCCCGATGTTCTTGCGATATCATTGAACTTGTTTCATGGCTATTGATGTTATTTATTGATGTTGATCTCACCTTATGACTTTGTTCCTTCAAGGTGATATGTGTTCATGATGATGGTTCCATAATAATAATCCAACGAGTTTAGGAACAGGTTCTTAAGGAATGTTTTATAGGACATGAATAGAGTGCTAGTAGAGGATCCCTAATGAGGTATTTAATGTTCGAAGATAGGTTTAAGTTGTATCTTAGGATTGGGTGATTGTCTAGTCAAGCGGGAAGGAGTACTAATGGCTGAGGGCGCTTATAAGTCTTATGAGATTATGTAGACACTACGGGTTAAGTGATGACCATGAGAAGTGCATAGAGATTCGGTAGAAGTTTGGTTATGATGTCGATTATAATTACCAACGATGCCGCCGGTCGGGCGGGATGTTACCACGCGGCTACGACAGTTGGGCGGTATGTGTTTACCACCATGCTGCGGCTGGTTGGGCAGCTATTACCACCGTGCTCGGCCGGTTGGGCAGTTACCACTGATCAGTCGGGCAGTTGCGCTCTACCGTCGGGTGATAATCGGACGGGCAGTTATTACCACCGTGCTACGGCCGGTCAGGCAGTTACCACTGATCAGTTGAGCAGATAGTACCAAGAGGATACGTAGGTCAGGATCACAGTATTATTATCATACGCAGATGTAGTTGAAGAGATGAGAGTATGGAGAGATATATATGCTAGATTCTCTTTAGTAAGTCAGAAGTGCCAAGTTGATGCTTTTCTTCTTCCCTACGGTACATACTTATTATATTACATTTCCGTCTTACATACTCGGTACATTATTCATACTGACGTCCTTTCTTGTGGACGCTGCGTTCATGCCCGCAGGTGTAGACAGACGGGACGAGGATCTTCTGTAGTAGGCTGCTTTCAGGTACTAGTTTTGATTGGTGGGCTCCACTTCTTCCTGGAGCATTGACTAGTATGGTTGTATATGTATTTTGTGTTAAGGATATGTCGGGAGCCCTGTCCCAACTTATGTACTTCAGTCATATTTATAAAGGCTTTGCAGACAGATTCCTATATACAGCTTAGTTATGTTTTGTTAGTGGATATGTTGACGTCGTAGGCCTATTGTGCCTATACGTATGCATGATATTATATTCATAGTTGGCCTTCTTGGCCTTATTTAGCCATTGGAGACATAGATGATGCGAGTTCCAATTTGGTTTGCTCGGCCCCAGTAGGGTGCCGGGTGCCAATCACGCCTCACCGAGGTTGGGGTGTGACATGATCATGCAAAACAACAATAACAATAACATACGTAGAGCTGTTGGTAACAACAGTGTGCAGGAGGTTAATCAATATCAACCACCAGCCGAGGTTGAGAACATGTTTGCTGATATGTTCGATGAGATGGAATATGTTTCTGCTATTGTTCTACCTAGGATTACTGTGGCAGATTACAAGAATGACTCCACCATTTACCAATTTCTTAATCTTGAGGGACAATTTTGGAACTCCACCGATGAAGACCCTCACCAACATTTGATGAATTTTGTGGGCGTGTGTGCCCAACATATGCAGAATGCTGTGTTCGATAATGCTATTCAGCTAAGAGTTTTCAAATACTCTTTAGCCGATGAAGCTAGAGTTTGATTTGAAAAGATGCCCTATAAGACTATTCATACATGGCCAGAGCTGGTTGTTATGTTCCTCAAAAGTGGTTCCCTCCGAGTAAGAGAGCGAAAATTCGTGACAAGATTTATCACTTCAAGCAACTATCGGGGGAACAACTATTTGAAGCATGGTAGAGGTTTAAAGCATATTTGCAGAAGTCTCCAAACCATGGTTTTCAGGATAATATATTGATGGAGAAGTTCTGCAGAGGGTTAGATCCAAAGGCACAAGTTTCGACAAACAGTGCAGCTAATGGGTGTTTTATGGATAAGCCTTATACTCGTATCACTCAATTTCTTGACAAGCTTACTACTCACAACAAGCATGGCACTCGAGTGGTACTGGTGTGGCCTATGGAGCTCCGGCGATCCAGAATTTTGCAAAGGAAAATTAAGAGACTCAGCAGACCTTAGCTCATATAGCTACCAGTATCTCTTTGCTGACAAAGAGATTTGATGATCAGGAAGCGAAGAAGGTTAATATTGTTGAAGATATTTTGGGTATGCCGAAGGGGATGTACCAAGTCCAAGAGGGTCCATATCAAGAAGGGCCTCCAATGCAATTTGAAGATGCTAATTATATTAATAATTCTCAAGGAGGTTACCAAAGGAAGAACTACCAGTGAGGCTACCAGAATCAAAATCAAAATCAGTGGAGACCTCAACAGGAACAAGGAAATAATAACAACAACTATGGTGGCTCGAACCAGGGAAACTACAAAATTAATAATAACTTTGCAAATAGGAGTTCCAATCCCTATATTCCACCAAAGGGGCAATCGACTGAACAAAGGAGTTCTAGGTTGGAGAGCATGCTTGAAAAGGTGCTAGCCAACCAAGACAAAGCAGATAGAACATTGAAGGTGCTAATAGAAGTAGTGGGATCTCACACGGCTTCCATTCAGAAGCTCTAGTCGCATATGCGAGATATTTTCAGAGAACAACACCCTCCACAGAAGGGAGGACTTCCTAGTGACACTATTTCGAATTCGAGGAATGGGGGAGGTGCTGTAGACTGTGTTTATGCTATCAGTACTCGTAGTGGTCAAATACTCCAAAGTGCTAAAAAAAGGTGATAAATCTCGAGCTAGTTGCTGAAGAAGAAGAGGCATAATTTGATGTGCGAACAATTGTTAATGAGGTAGACAGAGGTTCCTACTGTTGAAAAATTTGTTGATATTCCAGAAAGTTTGAAGATGACTGGCGTGCGTAGTGACACAAGCAAACAGACTGTAAAAGGGGCTCTTCACCCTTTGACCCAACTTTTTAAATCTAAACCTCCCTCAAAGGTTGGTGAAGAAGGCGGAAGATGCCAAGTGTCAGAAATTTTATGATCAGTTGAAGCAGTTGTCAATGAACTTTCCATTCTTGGATGCTGTTAAAGAGATGCCCGGATTTGCAAAGTACTTGAAAGACCTGCTGACTAAGAAGATGTCTATGCAACATATAACTGTGAGTTTGACTCACCGAGTGAGTTCTATAATATCGACAACAACAGTCAAGAAGAAGGGAGATCCAGGGGCATTCACCATTACCTGTTCTATCGAGCATCATGATTTTTCTCGTACTCTTTGTGATAATGGGGCTAGCATAAATTTAATGCCACTTGCTATTTACAAGCAATCAGGATTGGGGATGCCTAGACCGACGACTTTGCGATTACAAATGGCTGACATATCTATTAAGAAGATGGTTGGTGTGGTAAATGATGTTCTTGTGCGGCTTGGTGATTTTCTATTGCCTACGGATTTTGTGATTCTTGACTGTGTTGTTGATCAGTACATTCCCATTATTTTAGGGAGAACTTTCATTGCTACGGGAAGGGCTCTTATGGATTCAGAAAAGAATGAAATAAAATTTCGAGTCAATGATGAGGAGGTGACTTTCCAGGCAAGTAAAGGGATGAATCTACCGAGTGGTTATGAGAGTATTTCGGTGATTGATTCTTTTGATATTGTTGATGAAGTTGTGGAATTCAAAATGGAAGAAGAATGTTTGGGAGAGGCTCATGCTACTATTATGGTAAATTTTGATGCTGATGACATGGAGGGCTACGTGGACATTCCATTCATTGTTGATCTTGATCGTGAAAATAGAACTACTCCTCCAAAGAAAACCATGCATTGTTGAGCCACCTAAGCTTGAGCTTAAGCAGCTGCCTGCACATCTGAAGTACGAGTTTCTTGGCCTGGACAACACTTTGCCAGTCATTATGTCTGCATTGCTAAATGAAGAGCAGACAAAAAAATTGTTGGATATATTAAGAGAATACAGGCGTGCTATAGGCTGGACTATCACAGATATTCGGGGGATTCCCTCCGGCATATGTGAGCACAAAATTCAGCTTGAGGAAGATAGTTCGCCAAGTGTTGAGCACCAGCGGAGATTGAATCCACCTATGCAAGAGGTGGTGAAGAAGGAGATAATTAAATGGTTAGATGTTAGACTTGTATATCCTATAGTAGACAGCAAGTGGTTAAGCCCGGTACAATGCGTTCCACAAAAGGGAGGCATCACAGTGGTGCCTAATGCTAAAAATGAGTTAATTTTGATTGGTATTGTTACTGGGTGGCGTGTTTGCATGGATTATAGGAAGCCGAATTCTGCCACTTAGAGGACCATTTCCCCATGCCTTTTATTGATCAGATGCTTGATCGGCTAGCGGAAAGGTCTTACTATTACTTCCTAGATGGGTATTCTGGCTACAGTCAAATTAATATTGCTCTTGAAGACCAAGAGAAGATGACATTCACTTGTCCTTATGGGACATTTGCTTTCAGCAGGATGCCCTTTGGTCTTTGCCATGCCGGCTACATTTCAAAGATGCATGATGTCAATTTTCTCAGATATGGTAGAGGACTTCTTGGAGGTCTTCATGGATGATTTTTCCATAGTTGGTGATTCTTTTGATGATTGTCTTGACCATCTGGGTTGATTTTTGAAAAGATGCGAAGAGACCAATCCTGTGCTGAATTGGGAAAAGTGTCATTTTATGGTGAAGGAAGGGGTCGTTCTCAGTCATAAAATTTCTAAAAATGGGATTGAGATCGATCAGGCTAAAATTGATGTGATTGCAAAGCTTCCTCCACCCATTTCAGTTAAAAGTGTCCGGAGTTTCTTGGCACATATTGGGTTCTATATACACTTTATTAAAGATTTCTCCAAGATCGCGAATCCTATGTGCAAGCTTCTTGAAAAAGAGGCGAAGTTTGAGTTCAATGAAAAGTACCGAAAGGCGTTTGATAAATTGAAGGAGCGTCTGACTTCTGCTCCTATTATTATTTCTCCTGATTGGTCTCTGTTATTCGAGCTGATGTGTGATGCGAGAGGTTTTACTATTGGTGTTGTGCTTGGTCAAAGACATAATAAGATCATGCACCCAATTTACTATGCCAGCAAAACACTCAATGCGGCATAAATGAACTACACTATTACTGAGCAAGAGCTGCTTGCTATAGTCTTTGCGTTCGAAAAATTCAGAGCCTATGTGTTGGGGTCCAAGGCAGTGGTATACACCGATCATGTAGCGTTGAGGTATCTAATGGCGACGAAAGATGCAAAGCCACGACTGATTAGATGGGTCCTCTTGTTGCGAGAATTTGACTTTAAGGTAAAAGATCGCAAAGGGTCAGAAAATCACTAGCAGATCATCTCTCACGGCTTGAAGGAGCTGAGAGACCGTCAGAGGAGCTTGATATAGATAATGCATTCCCAAATGAGAGGGTTCTAGCTGTGTCTTCTGAGATATCACCATGGTATACAGAATAGTGGCCGGGTGAAAGTCTCCAATCGGGAGATAAAGAGTATCTTGGCCAAGACGGTCAATGTAAACAGAACTGACTGGGCTAGGAAGCTTGATGATGCTCTTTGGACGTACAAAATTGCATTTAAAACGCCCATTGAGACTTCTCCTTATAAGCTAGCTTTTGGCAAGGTGTGCCATCTGCCAGTTGAACTTGAACATAAGGCCTTGTGGGCATTGAAGAAGTTGAACATGAACTGCGAAGAAGCAACCAAGCTGAGGTTGTTTCAGATAAATGAGATGGATGAATTCTAGTTCCATGGCTATGAAAGTGCACATCTGTATAAGGAGAAGATGAAGTGTTATCACGATGTCAAGATCCTAAAGCGGGATTTTCATAAGGGTGACTCTGTCCTGCTGTACAACTCAAGGTTAAAGCTTTTTCCAGGCAAGTTGAAATCCAGATGGTCCGACCTTTCGAATATGTGAGTGTTTCACCTAATGGCTCGATGGAATTGAAAACCATGGATGGGACTCGAAAATTTAGAGTGAATGGCCAGAGGGTGAAGTACTACCATTGGTTCATGGATGGAGATAAGATCGTGGACAGACACCGATTGAAGCATGGATACACTCCTAAACCAGAGTAAAACGGTACCTCCATCGTGCCGTGACATTAAACCAAGCGCTTCTTGGTTGGCAACCCATTTTTATTTTTTGCGAAATTATTATTGTCAGATATTCTTTTGATGTTTTGTTGTGTGCTAGGATTCACTTGAGGTTGGAGAATGGCTAAAGTGGAGGAACTGCAGAAATGCATGGAATCAATCTACGCAAGAATCTACGGCCCGTAAAAATTTTACAGACCGTAGATGGAAGCGTAGATTAAAGTAGTGAAAGATGGATTCACTGTTTATGATGTACGCCAGAATCTACGGACCGTAGATGGAAGCGTAGATTGTGGGCAAGGAAAGAGCTTTCTATGTTCTTGATTTACGCCAGAATTTACGTACCGTACAAAATTTACGTATAGTAAGTGGAAGCGTAAATCAATAATAGTCAGATTAAATCATCGTTGCAGTATTTATGCCATAATTTACGGTTTGTACAAAATTTACGGACCGTAAATGGAAGCGTAAGTAAAGAAGGGTCATCTAATGCCATGTCATTAATATGACACCAGGTAAGTGCTGTAGAATTCCTTATGAGAATCTTACTTACGGAGATATAATTAGTTTTATTAATGTAACAGGACTTGATCTGGTCCACGAAATGGTATCAGAGCTAAGTATGAGTGGCTAAAACCTCATACTACCTTAGGGTTCAGTCGAAATCCTGTTGTAATCTTAATATGTTCTTATACTGTTAGTAGTCCAGAACTACTGTTTATCTTCCTCGATCTTTAATGTCCTTATTCTCTAGTGTCAAAATAGTGTTAACAGTCTTAAGGTCTTAGTGTGAGGCAACCGAGTAATCCCCGGTTAAGACGTTGGCAAGCCTGAATAGACCGCCGTCACTCGAAGGCAGGAGGCCAAGAAATGAGCAGGACACGGTTTGGTGTTCCAGTCCCCAAGACCACATAGGCAAGAGACCTAGACACTTAGTACACTAGAGGAACAGCACATTAAGTATTAAGAAAGATAGACAGTAAAACTGTAGACTCCTATAGGAAAAGAACATAGATAACGACAGTGAGAGTAGATGTACCCATAGAAGGTAGTATTCACCCCCAACAACTCTTTTCTAAAAAGAAAATTTATTTAAAAAATAAAAATGAAAACCCGTTCCTATTTTCAAAAAATAGCTTTTTACAATGAAAGTCTTCGAGACTATAAAATTGAGATAAGAGAAAAACTAGAAGAACTTGATTCTCTAGATTATGAACTAGCCTTTACAAGAAGTCTAATGAACCCAAGAGTTTTAGATGCTTTTAACAAAGGTGATAAAGATAGAAACATCATACTAGAAGATGTTATTGAAACAATCTGGACTCTAGAAGTTCAAATACAAATTAGCGAAGAAAATTTGTTAATAACAAGAAAAAATATGAAATGGATTGAGAAACAACTCAATAAACATTCAGCCTCTTATTAATCATGAGTCTAACCTTAGATAAACAAGAAATAATAAATAGTAACAATTTGTCAGCTGTAGCTACTAAGATAGGTAAAGTAGAAAATGATTTACAAAATTGGAATATTCCTAAGGAACCATAGATCTAGTGAATGTAAAGTCAACATCAAAAAGAAAAATAAGATTAATCTTTTAGATGTTAATGATAAAGTAAAGAATGAATTATATTCAATTCTTGAAGAAAATGATAATTCCTCATCTTCTCCAGAAGAAGATAGCGCTATTAAAATTACTACAGACAGTAGTTCTGCAGGATATTCTTCAAACGAAGAATGTGATTGCACAGGAACTATTTGTACTTGTGGTCAAAATTCAATAAAAGTTATTACTAAAGAATCTAAAGAATTCTTATTTGATTTAATCAAACATATTAACAATGAAGATGTTAAGAAAGAATATCTGATTAAATTAAAAGATATTGTTCTTAATAGTCCTAGGGATAAACCCGCTATTGAACCCTTTAACATGAAAAATGTTATGAATAGGTTTGTTTCAAAAGAACAACAACCTACAGTTCAAGATTTACAAATAGAATTAATTTCGGTAAAAAACGAAATTAAAAATATTAAGCAAAGACTTAATAAAGTTGAGATGGATTACATCACTGATCAAATCTTATCCCAGACAAGAAAAGAATCTCTTGCAGAAGATAATGATAATGATGCATCCAGTCAATCATCACAAGACTCCAAAAATAATGAAGTCATGGATGATGTCACAAACCACAATGATATTATAATCAATAATACAGAAATTATTGACAAAACATTAATGATTAAAGCTCAAAGCTGGGTTCAGTCGAAATCCTGTTGTAATCTTAACATGTTCTTATACTGTTAGTAGTCCAGAACTACTGTTTATCTTCCTCAGTCTTTAATGTCCAGAACAACTTGAAAAGGAAGTTTGTTCTGATCTACCAAACGCTTTTTGGGAAAGAAAGCGTCACATAGTAGAAATCCCATATACTAATGGTTTAAACAATCTTAGGTGCCCCAAATTAGATGATTTTAGGTGGTACAAAGATATGCTTTTAGAAAAAGTTATGATAAGAGAAGACTGCAATAATGATTTCTGGAAAGAAAGATTTATTAGCGGTTTACCATCCTTGTTCGCCGAAAAGGTGAGAACAAAAATTAAAGATAGATTTAATGGAAGAATTCCTTATGAGAATCTTACTTACGGAGATATAATTAGTTTTATTAATGTAACAGGACTTGATCTTTGTACAGATTTAAAACTAAAAGAATCTCTTAAAAAAGATCAATACCAATCTCGAAAGGATTTAGGAAGTTTTTGTCAAGACTTTGGTTTATCCTAACAGATCTCCAGCAAAGGAAGAAAATCAGCAGGCAACTCCAGAAGAATTTGCCGTCATTAACAAAATCGAGATACCAATTTTGGCATTTGATAAACAATATGAAAATTGGAAGGTAGGAGATCTACTAATACCTTGCTACACTAACCGCAACTACATTGACACAGATGATCCTATTAAGACTAGGAGATATTTTGAATTCATCCTGACAAACACAGGATCTTTAACCATCGAACATAAGTTAAAAGATGACAGTGATCCAGACAGTATTGAATACTCAAAATTCACCATTGATAAAGTCATTAGTCTATTTCAATGGAACGTAAGTCATCTTCACACACCAATGATCCTATCAAAACAACATAGACCCCAAGTCTATAATTATTACAATTATGAACAAGCTTGGTACAACTTCATGTATGTACGACCTATCACTCACACCTGGTTCATAAAATACAACGAACAGTTTTCCAAGTCCATCATTCCTAGGTGGTTTTATGACTGGTGGAGAAGATTCGGAGGAAATGATCTCACCATGCCCAATTTTAAGGTGGTTTCTATTGTTATAGCACCTAAAATTTGGTTTCTATTAATTTCAGTAAGATAATTATCCCATCAATTTTTTAATGTTCCCGTGAAACCAGAAACAATCATGGTTGCTGCATGTCTATCACCAGCGTTTCTAGCTTTGTATGCTGTAATGGCTATACCCATTTCATGTAGTTTTTTATAGATTTGGCTTTCTGCTAAACCATCTATATTCCAATCACTAATATCTGATCCACTGTGAGATATTCCAGTTAGATAGATATCTTCTTCAAATTGAACGTCTGGGAATGACGGCCTTTTGTAATAATTCTTTTTCATAGGGTGTCGTGTATTAGTTAACCTTTGAACTTCTTTAGGTGTCTGGGTTAAAGTTATGATCTTCTCAGTTGTTGGTTGATTCTGAGTTTTAGTGAGTTCTTTCCATCTTTTTAATTCTTCTTCTAATTCTTTAATACTAAGTTTCTTAGTATTATCTTTTGGATTACTAGAAGTTGCTTTGTTAGCGATTTTGGTTTCAGTTATTTTTAACTGCTTATTAATTTTTTCTAGAATATCCTCGTCTAGATTAAATTCTTTATTTAATTTTGGGAATTTAGAAAATTCTGGTAATTTAATAATTGGATGTTTTTCCAAGCTTGATTCTGTAGTTTTTACAGGAATTGTTTGTTTATTAGTTTCTTTTATCATTTGTTTAGAAACTGTATGTAATAATTGGTTTGTATAATTATTCTGTTGGATTATTTTGTTGATATCTTTATGTTTGATATCAGCATTAGAATCCATTCCTTCTCTTTTAAAGGGAGAGGCAGTTATGGTTTCTTTACCTACTGGTATAATTATTTCTTCTAATGGTGGAACTAGGGATTCTATGGTCCCTCTATTCCTTGTATACCACTTATTAACTATCATGGATAAAAATTCCTTTTGCTAGGCACTTTTCCAGTCTTTTTAAACCAGCTAAAGAATTTTATATTCTTTTTGGTTCTTCTTATGTCATCTAACCATTCTATCTTATGGTTAAGTGTGTGTGTGTGTGTGTGTATGGGTTTCTTTATACCATTCGTATTTCTTTTTATGACTTTTCATTTGTGTGTGTCTATGTGTTTATAATTTGGTGTGTGTGTGTGTGTGTGTGTGTGTGTGTGTGTGTGTGTGTGTGTGTGTGTGTGTGTGTGTGTGTGTGTGTGTGTGTGTGTGTGTGTGTGTGTGTGTGTGTGTGTGTGTGTGTGTGTGTGTGTGTGTGTGTGTGTGTGTGTGTGTGTGTGTGTGTGTGTGTGTGTGTGTGTGTGTGTGTGTGTGTGTGTGTGTGTGTGTGTGTGTGTGTGTGTGTGTGTGTGTGTGGGGGGGGGGGGGGGGGGGGGGGGGGGGGGGGGGGGGGGGGGGGGGGGGGGGGGGGGGGTGTGTGTGTGTGTGTGTGTGTGTGTGTGTGTGTGTGTGTGTGTGTGTGTGTGTGTGTGTGTGTGTGTGTGTGTGTGTGTGTGTGTGTGTGTGTGTGTGTGTGTGTGTGTGTGTGTGTGTGTGTGTGTGTGTGTGTGTGTGTGTGTGTGTGTGTGTGTGTGTGTGTGTGTGTGGGTGTGTGTGTGTGTGTGTGTGTGTGTGTGTGTGTGTGTGTGTGTGTGTGTGTGTGTGTGTGTGTGTGTGTGTGTGTGTGTGTGTGTGTGTGTGTGTGTGTGTGTGTGTGTGTGTGTGTGTGTGTGTGTGTGTGTGTGTGTGTGTGTGTGTGTGTGTGTGTGTGTGTGTGTGTGTGTGTGTGTGTGTGTGTGTGTGTGTGTGTGTGTGTGTGTGTGTGTGTGTGTGTGTGTAGTGTGTGTGTGTGTGTGTGTGTGTGTGTGTGTGTGTGTGTGTGTGTGTGTGTGTGTGTGTGTGTGTGTGTGTTGTGTGTGTGTGTGTGTGTAAAATCTTCTTTAATCATGCCTAAGGTATCTCCTTTAGGTTGTAAATCCATGTCACTAGCTGTAGGACTAGTTGAATTAACTTCTGATTGTTGTGAATGATAATAGACTTTGGGGATAGTTTGTTGAAAATCTACTCCTTTAAGTCTTCTATTAATTTCATCCACGAAATTATTATCATTAGTACCTACTTCCTCTGGGGGTTTAGAAGAAGAAGGTCTTGTAAAAGACATTCGATGGTTAGACGGAGGTCTTGAATAAGACATCCGGCTACCGGAAGATGATTCATTAACCGAGTTAGATCTAAGGAACTTTAGGTCGATAGATCCATCTGGGTGTTGAATAACTTGCTCAATAGTTGAACTTTCTGGTTCAGCTTTTGGCTGAGTTATGGCGTTAAATCGCCATTCATCTTTTGATAAAATGTCATCCCATTTCATCGTAAATATTCTACGGTCGTAAAGCAGCAGCGTAAAAAAATATATACGATGGCTAGGGTTTTAATAACCCAAACCGTCATTCCCATTACTCCCACTTCAATTCAAAGACTTTTCCCTCTCCTCTTCCAAATCAAACACAACACCTTACCACTTAACAGCATCCCACAAATCTCTCTACTTTTCACTCCCATTACCTTATCATATCACCCGTTACAAACTCTTCATCCCAAATAAAAGCATCACAACTTACCTTCACAATACCACACCAGCAACTCCATACCCGTTTGAATTTGAAGAGGCTAAACTAAGTGAATTTTTGTACTTTTCGTATTCCAAATGATCAACTACACTTCCTCCAGGTTTGTTGATTCTTTCAAGCCATAGTTGTTGCATAATGGCGCGGTTGACGAACACTTATTCGTACTCCTATGACCTTGCCTATAAAATATATGTGTTTTTATCATATGGGGAATATAATAATGAATTTAGTTGGAGGTGGGAATTTGGTTTGGTTGTGTATAACATTGGACTTATGGGGAACGAGTAATCGAAACTTCCATCGAATCGGTGGGCATTTCGATTGTCAATTTTAAATTTGATGTCACAATTTGTTATGCCCACCAACTGTTCAATTAAATGCTTCAATGAGAAAAAGTATGAATCGGGGTGAAGCCTGAGTAACCCCAACAAAATACGAGGATAAGAGTGGTGTTTGACGAAAAAAATTGATCACTGTGGAATGCAAGGAACTTAAGGGAAATGACTTGGGAAATTTTTTGAACTGTTATATATAGAGTATTTTATGAGCAAATTAACGGACCATAAATTTTTAGGGACCGTAAATATGCGTCGTAAAATGCTCTTCTATATAACAATCTTACTGTTCCTATTTTACGATAAAACTTACGGATTGTGAAAATTATATGAACCGTAACTTGTATCGTAAAATGGTTTCCCTAGGTCCCAAGTTTCTATTACGAGTTTACGGTAGCTTTTACGGACCGTAGAAATTTTACGGACTGTAAAACCTCACTGTAAAATACCCTTGCCACAACAATATATCATTGTAGCTAATTTACGGTAGCTTTTATGGACGGTATCCCTTTTACGGTCCGTACTTCTATAAAAAAAAAAAGATTTTGCTTTTACTTGTATTAATATATCTTTTTCTTTCCTTTATCGAATGTATATACTAATTCACATTCCACAGGTATTGCACCAAAGAACACTATTAGAAGGGGTTATGCCCAAGGCACAGGTCAGGGCAGGGGACAAGGTTAGTCGCAAATCAGATCAAGACTTCGTGACCAGTCTCCTGACCCTTTAAATAAAAAGGACCGCAACCCTCTAGAAAGACTCACGAGGTAGCAAAGAACATCCCTAACTCCGGCCAACCCCCAGTCTGAAGAGGGGATCTCATCACATAACACCGACTTCGACAGTGATAGAGAGCAATCCTCTAGCGCTCTAGAACTGCCCACTCAGGATGAGGCAAGCAACAGGCCAGAAGATTCTGATGCTGAAGAAGCGGCAAGACAAAATAATAATAGAATGAAGGAGAGGTTTGAGAATGCTGTTCGATTCTCAGTGTAGGGGTCGAAGGAAATCTATGAGAAAGGGCTAGATCCCAAGATTGGAGGAAAGGGGTTCCGTCAGAGCATTTATGAGGAGACGCGGATCAGTTTCGATGGGATAGACCACTTCCCAAGTATTCAAGCTTTCATAGGTCACCATGGATGG
The DNA here is from genome assembly GCF_029784015.1 of Lycium ferocissimum. Taxonomy (NCBI): domain Eukaryota; kingdom Viridiplantae; phylum Streptophyta; class Magnoliopsida; order Solanales; family Solanaceae; genus Lycium; species Lycium ferocissimum. The sequence continues at coordinate 33,180,522 of NC_081347.1, read as the reverse complement.
GGCTTCCTTAGCCACCCACCCAGCATATACATCCCGGCCATTGTGCAGGAGTTTTATGCCAATTATGCAGCAGAGCTAAACAACCGGTACAGGCCAGTGCAATAGGCTAAGACAGTAATACGTCTTCAGAAAGTAATGATTAGGGGATTGAGGATTGAAATCTCCAGCAAAGCTATCAACTGATATTACTTTGGGGATGGCTATGAACCGCCAAAGAAATACTGATGAGTTGGACTACATAATGGGGGGGGGAACGGATCTAGTCGATTGAATGAGTTACCATGGGTAGCTTCGGTGATTGCATGAGATACCCTCTAGTGGCGCACCAACTCCAGTGTGCCTATCAAAAAGGCAGCTCTCTCGGTTGAGGCCATGTTTTGTTAGAGCATCTTGATGAATAGAATCTTCCCTACTCAGGTGAAAAATCAGCTTACTATTGACAGGGCAATTCTGGTGGAATCTATTATGTCCTGGTATATAGTGGATATAGGGAAGTTGATCATAGATATGATTCGTACACGGGTTACCCAGCCTAGGCTTTCTTTGGTAATCCCGTGTCTGATTACGGGTCTTTGTTTAAAGGCAGAGATTCAGAACTTCTCCTATTGGGACCACAAGGTTGAGGTGAAGCATTTCTATAGCTTAACTAAGGGCAAGGATCTAGATGTTAAAGATGCATTGTTGGCAGCCCGGGGTGGTATGGCGGCACCAGCACATGTGCAAATTGCGTCTGACCAAAATGATGAGGAAGGTACTACACTTGAGGAGACCAGTGAGGATCTCGAGACTGCCACCATGGCAGTGCAGCTACCACAGATGTTCCCCCATCCTCATCGAGTCCAACCATTTTTACAGACCCTGAGACTACTACTGAGCCTACTACAACTCGTCCCGACTCGCTCATGGTCACCTCCAAGTTGATAGTATTGAGAGAAAAGTCCTCGAGTTGGAGAAGGTGCCGTCAGTGGTTGATATGAAGATGGTGAAGAAAGATATTGCACCACTGAAGGATGAGGTCCTGCGCTGCAAGTGAAGGAGGGAGGAGTGATTATAGACCCTTCTCAACCAGCAATGCCGATAGGTTTGGCGTTCTTAGTGCCAGTTGTATGCTTGAGAGAGAGGAGTCCCCAGCCTAAGATAGAGGCAAGAAGTAGAGATCGGTAGATAATAGTGATGGGTTAGAACCAAGTGACTTGGAGGAACGCCAAGTGAAGAGGCCTGCACGACAGTCCCTTGTTGACTACCATTTCACGGAGGCATCTACCAACGTAGCTCCCCCTGTCGAGCAGACGGTGCCTAGTATTGTAGTACCTGAGGAGGCCGCTAATACTGTCCTCACGGAGGACCCACTTCCACAGAGTCAATCAGAGCCTCCTAGCAGCACCACTGATCCAACACCAGCTTGTACTAATGAGGTGGCTACATCTCGCGATGAGTAGCGTGCCTAGAGTGCCTCAGGTAATCCTAACCCTTTGTTTTTCTTATGCACATGCTTTGGGGACAATGCATGATTTTTCAGTTGGGGTGGGGCTACTTGATTTCGTTGTAATGTATATATGTGTTTAGGAACCCCCTCGACTTTTCTTTGTCAGAATTCTTTTCCCGAGGGGTTTATTTCGATTGAAACTGGCATGTTTAGGTTGTTTCTTGGATAAAGTAGAATAATAATGACTTATATGGTAGTGATTTTGAAAGTATGGCATGTTTGTATAAAGTGGTTGAAATTGTGAACCCCTCAAAAATTTGGATGATGCATACTTAGGAATTGCTAATATTGACGTGATTGGTTCTTTCTCTGACATCATAATTATTAGGGTATTATGGATGATGAATGATCGCTAGGAGTTGTATTTTCATTAACAAAAGGTCCTAATGCAGTGTGTGTGAGAGTTGTCAGTTGTGTTCATACTCTGTATTTGTAATCTAAAACTTGCCCGATTTTTCATGCTTGAATGCTTAGGATAGTTTTGTTGTTGAAATGATCTTAGGCTTTCTTTGTATAAATTAGTCACTCTGCCTTATAAGCCATACCAAGTATGTAAATAATCCCTAGTTTTCCATTTTGAGCCTTTGGCCTTTTTCTTGACTAGCCGTTAACAAACCCGTACCCTTTTTTAACTTATTCCATCTTTGCACCCATTCCCTCCTTGACACTATCAGAGGAAAGAGGCTAAACGCCTAAGTTGGGGGTGCTAAAGTGTGAATTAGGGCCTAAAAGCCTAAGCTGAGGGTGGCGTGAGTTATCTAGTTGAGTATCGAAGTGGTTGCTTTAAATAATCTTACGAAAAAAATAAAGAAATGCAAAAAAAATCAAAAAATCGTGGCACAAAAAGAAAGTCTGATTACATTAGGTGCAAACCACATCTAGGTTGAAGAAGTGAAAAGAGGGAGAAAAGAAAAGGCTAGTAAAGTGAAGAAAAGTGTAGTGTTCAAGGAGGGTGAGTCACTAATACCTAAATGTTTATCCTACCCGTCCCTAAGCCTACATTACAAGCCGAGAAAAAGTCCTAGTGTGATCACAACCGAACCGTCCAAAGGTGAAGGCATTGAAAATAAGGGCAAGCATATGGTATTTGCATCTGTAGTGTATGAACATCTTTGTGAGTGTGAGTGTTTTTCTTCTCTTTATTCTTTGTCCCTGTTCAATGTATATATAGGTGTGGGACATTCTTTGGTCTATGTGAGGCCGTAAGGACTAACATGTTAAATGTGAAACAACCATCCGAGGCGACTTTTTGTGGGTCCATTAATAGTTCTGGTAATGTGATGTCATAGATTGAAGCGCCATTGTTAGTCTTAGCATTCTCGAGTTTGTGTTGTATTGATGATTGTGAAAATGAGGTGGTTATCTGTGGAAAACTTGCATGCCGGTAGTTCGGAGTCAAAACCATTGTAGATATTGTTATTCTATTGTATCTAAGTTTAGTTGAGTCGTTTGTGCTGTATGACTTGCTTGCGGACAAGCAAAGACTTTAAGTTGGGGGTGTTGATGTGTCACATAATTTCGACACATTTGAGGCTTTTAAAGGAGAGTTTTACTTGTTTTCAAACAAGTTCGTGTAGTTTTGATGTGGTTTCGTCATCTTTCAGATATTCAGCGTTTTTATGGAGAAAGTCAGGGAATTTAGTAACAAGAGCAGAAAAAGATGTGCAAAAAGTGGAAATGACTGAAGATGGAACTTTACGGAGGAAAAGACGGTCCGTATATTTTTACGACCCTTCAATGTTGGCATAAAACAATTATAGAAACAACTGCAGGGAATAAAGAATTGACAACAGAAAAGTACGGACCGCAGAATATTTACAGTCTGTAAAATCCCACCGTAGATCAACAACAGTGAGTCCAAGTCTGAAGCCTGAATTCACGATAAAGATATACAGACCGTAAAAGTTTTATGGTTCGTAAATGATGGGCGTCGATTCAGAGAACAGGAACCAATTTTACGAACAAGAGCAAGAGATTTACAGACCGTATAATATTTCTGGTCCGTATAATGATCCAACGGGGGCAATTTGGTAAGCTTATTTTCCACGACTTGGACCATTATAAATACTTAATGTAGGGTTTTTGTAGACTATTCTTGACCAGATTTCAGTTTTAATTCCTTAGCGTTGATTACTCATTGTTTTTGAACTCTTTTTGGAGAACAAACAATTGCAATTACTTTCTTTCAATTCCAATCAACCAAAAGTAAGCATTATGATTTCTATTATTCCTTCTTGTTCTTCGTCCACTATGAGTAGCTAATTTCTCTACTAAGGTTGTGAACCCTAGGATGGGTGTTTTGTGATTGGGGATTAAAATTTATATATGCATAATGGATTGTTAGGGTTTATTTATTCTTTGTTCTTCATTCATAATTGATGGTTGCAAATATTGATTAAAGCCATAAGCTTTGCTTAACTTGGGAAAGTGAGTAGGGTTTGGTAAGAATAAATAACAAGAACTCAAGGCTTTAACCCTTGTTTAATAAATTCACTTAGAAATAAGAGAAATTTACTTGGCATGAATTAACTGTTCTTCATATACACTCTTTTATATTTGGGAAAATCAGAAAGAGAAATAATCTTTAACTTTTGGGAAACATTAGGGATTCAATTAGAGGTTAAGTGCTTTCTAATAACAATTCATTAGAGGTATATGATGATAAAGTACCATAGCATACACTTTATCTAAAGGGGGACTCAACCTTTGTTTCTTTTACCATTACAATCCAAAGCAATTATTTAGCAATTAGTCATAAATAACCAACTTTCTACAAACTCAATGGAATAAAAAATTAGACCTTAAGATAATACTCTACTACTGTAGTAACCTTCTCACACCATATTCCCTGTGGGATTTGACCCTAACCCAGTTGGGTGACTATATTTGACATCGTCTGCTTTACATCATTTAATATGTGTAATTTGAGCGTATCAGTTATTATTCATGTCACGACCCAACTAGAGGGCCATGAAGGGTACTCGGAGCTAGCCTAGCGAGCACCACCTTTCAGACTTATCATCAAACTCAACCTGAACATACATCATTCTCAACACAAGCTTATCATGAAATTAACTTCGAATATCTCTCAAAGCATATATGTACATAAGCCCTCGAGGCTACAAGATGACAAACAGAACATATACACCAAGAGATCACATAACATCTACTACCCACACATATGTATTTACGAGCCTCTAACTAGAGTACTGAAATCACAAGGACGGGACAGGAACCCGCCTTGCCCTAAATATGTGCACAAAAGAATATACCAATAAGCGGCGACTCCGGAGTAGTGGAGTGCTCCTGTATATCTGCGGATAGAGCTCCTAAGCGTCTGTGTCGTCTCTCTGTCTACCTGCGGGCATGAACGTAGCGTCCATAAAAGAAAGGACGTCAGTACGAATAATGTACTGAGTATGTAAGGCATGTTTAACAACATAGTAAAGAAATAAGAGAGCATAAGATGAAGGGATAACCTACAACTGATTGCCTCTTAAGGCGGAGTCATGCATGCTAACTTTTATATTAAAACAACATCAGATCAAATATATACATATATAAGTTGCCCAACCATATAAGTATGGTGTGATCATCATTAGCCCGCGTCCGGGCCTCCCATGTCTGGGGTAACCATCTCATGCGGCCCACTAGTGGTGACTGCCCGGCTAACTAGGCATGGTGTTATCCATAAGTCGCCCACTTATGCCCAGCGCAGTGGTGTCTGCCCGGCCAACTAGGCACGGTGTAATCATACATATACATAACATAAAGCATGCATGAGAGCCCAATTAAAGCTACAATCATATCGGAGTGACGTAAGGTCGGTGACCTCCGATTATCTTATGGAACAATCATCATCACTACATCTCACCTCGAAGGAACAAGTAACATAAGGTGAGAGCATAACAATAAGTAGAAGCAAGAAAATCATAGGATAATCTCAATTATCTCATAATATCTTTGCAACCACAAGCTTTGGAACTTCTAGCATTAAAATAATCGTCATCATAATCATCATAGAAAACATCTCATCTCTTTCTCATAAGAAGATCTTAAGGGTCTTTAACTTTCAACTCTTGCGATATAAGAAGGTCATGGAGATATATAAGAAATCGTAATATAGGAGTCATGCCTGTGAAAGAAAGAGGACTAGCCATTACATACATTTACGTCTCTTTAACTTTATCCATTAAACACTTTCCTTCCAAGCTCACAATTCTACATACAAGAGAATTCGTACTAAGGTTAGATCATTACAAACATGCTTAAGTCCAACTAAAGCGACTAAGAGCTAATGAAAATTGGGCAGCATTTCCTTTGTTTCAAAAAATTCCTCCATATAGTAAACATATCCCAAACATCAATAGCAATACCCACAATACTATAGTCAATAGACTTCCTCAAGTTAAGCATTGTTCAATTATCAAAACTCCCTTTCAAAGTCATCCACATCAATAACTACAACACAACACCATATTCATCTGTATATAATACTCCCTCAACATCATTAGTGTCATTCATAACAACATTATACTCATAACATACTGAGAATCATGACTCAAGTTAACTTACTACTCAAAATATCATTATTTCCATATTTGAGCTCTTGTTCTATTTTCTTCTCTCATCCAAGTCATTCAACCACTCAAATACTTTTAATAACATGGAATAGAGGTAAAACTCACCTTTGATCATATAAAAAGGAACCTTGGATGAAGACACTTCACTAGATAAAAAACCCAACTTCCATACCAAAGGAATTCTTGACTTCCACAAACCCTAGTGAGCCTCTTTGCACTTGATTCTCTTGATTCTTGGTGTTTAATCTTTGATTTCTCTTGGATTTGTGTTGATATGGTGTGTGGAATATTCTAGAGTTCTCAAGAGGTGTGGAGAAGATGGGAAATGAAAAATAAGAACTTGGGTCATATATTTATCAAAAAAACTAAAGCTACCCGATTGGATTATACAGACACTTATACGGTCCGTATAAGTGACCGTACAATTCCACCAGTGATGACCCTTCACTGTAACTATTATACGGACCATTATACGGACCTTATAAAGTTATATGGACCGTATAAGTGGTCGTATAACTCCTTTTTTCCAAAATTGATTTCGTTGATTCGTTTGATCTCAAATCCTTATAACATCTTCTTGTCACTTGTTTAAAACTTCATTAACCATACAAGGATCCCTATAACTCCTTCCCAAGACATTACTAAACAATCTTTAACTCGACAATCACTAAACTTTCCCAAACACAACTTATAAGTTACTTCCTCTGACGAACTTAGTTTCACCGATTCATATAACTTTAAAATCTTGTCTTATACACTTTAAAACTACCAAATGCCCTCCTTAAAGTCATAAGGACTTCATGTCCACCTCAAGCTTGCGTTAGTCTATTCACAGCACAATGATATGAAATGTCTGAGGTGTAACATTCTTCCCCCTTAAGAACATTCGTCCTCGAATGTTAAGTTCTCGGGGAACCTATAGAAATTTCGCTAGAATTTCCCCTGTAAAATGAAACTACCATCTTGTCACAGCAACCCAAAATATATTGCCTCATAGGGCTACAACAACAACAACAGAAAGCATGGTCACACACAACCAAGAAAGCATCAAAAGAAATCTTACATACCTGAGGACAATGGCGTCTCGTCCTGAGCCTCTTTTGGGAGTGGAAATAAATGCAGATATCTGGATTTCATATCTTCTTCTACTTCCCAAGTCATCTCCTCTCTATTATTATTTCTCCAGAGGACTTTAACTGAGGCTACATCTTTTGTTCTGAGTTTCCGTACTTGCCTATCTAATATGGCAATGGGTACTTCTTCGTAAGCCAATTTCTTAGTAATTTGAACATCATCTATAGGCATGATTCTGGAAGGATCTCCAACACACTTACGGAGCATCGACACATGAAAAACTGGATGGACTGATTCAAGCTCTGGAGGTAAATCTAGTTCATAAGCCACTTGGCCTACTTTGCGCACAATCCTGTAAGGCCCAATATACCAGGGACTAAGCTTACCCTTCTTGCCTAATCTCATTACACCTTTCATCGGCGACACTTTCAGGAATACCCAATCATTAACTTGGAATTTCAAGTTTCGTCGACGGTTGTCTGTATAAGATTTTTGACGACTCTGAGTTGTCAACAACCGATCTCGGATAAGCTTGATCTTTTCTATTGCCTGCTGAATCAACTCTGGACGTACTAGTTGTGTCTCTCCTACTTCAAACCACCCAATTGGCGATCTACACTTCCTTCCGTATAGAGCCTTATACGGGGCCATTTGGATACTGGAGTGACAATTGTTGTTGTATGCAAATTCAATAAGTGGAAAATGGTCATCCCAATTACTTTCGAAGTTTAATACACATGCCCGCGACATATCTTCCAGGGTCTGAATAGTGCGTTCAGCTTGTCCATCCGTCTGTGGGTGAAACGTTGTGCTGAGTCTCACTTGAGTTCCCAAATCTTCTTGAAAGGACTTCCAGAAATTAGCTATAAATTGTGCCCCTCTATCTGTGATAATGGATACTGGAACACTATGAAGTCTCACTATCTCTCTAAGGTACAACTTTGCAAAATCTTCTGCTGAGTATGTAGTTCTAACTGGTAGAGTCGTACTTACGTCGAGAATGGGGCAAACATACAATAAAATCCATGTTAATCACTTCCCATTTCCAGGTTGGAATTTCCATAACCTGCAACAATCCTTCTGGCTTTTAATGCTCGATTTTCACTTGTTAACAATTTGGGCATTGGGCTATAAATTTCGCTATATCTTTTTTCATGTCGTCCCACCAATACATTGACTTGAGATCATGGTACATCTTTGTCGCTCCTGGATGAATGGAATAGCGGGAGTAATGGTCTTCTTCCATAATCTGGCAGTGTAATCCTGCAACATCTGGAACACATAGCCTACTTCGATACCTAAGAATCCCATCTATAGAAATCTCAAATGGTGATTTTTCCTTCTGGGGAAGTGCATCTCTGTAGTGACTCAACTTGGGATCTTCATATTGGCGCTTTTTTACTTCCATGACTGGGGATGAAACAGCTGGGTTATGAATAGTAAATCTTGCATTGCCCGAGCCCATTAAGCGGACTCCTAGGCTAGCTAGCTAGTGGAGCTCACAGACTAATTCTTTCTTCTCCGGCTGAACGTCGCATAAACTGCCCATGGATTTACGGCTAAGAGCATCGGTCAATACATTTGCCTTTCCGGGATGATATAAGATACTCACATCAGAGTCTTTCAATAGCTCTAACCATCGCCTCTGCCATAGACTCAACTCATTTTGCTTGAAAATGTACTGGAGACTTCTGTGATCCGTATAAATATCAACATGAACGTTGTACAGATACTGTCTCCACATCTTTAGCGCATGGATAACCGCAGCTAATTCAAGATCATAGGTCGGATAATTCTTCTCATGTTTCCGCAACTAGCTGGAAGCATAGGCAATAACCTTACCGTGCTGCATCAATACACAGCCCAACCCAACACCGGAGGCATTACAATAAACAGCATAGCCTTCCAATCCATCTGGAAGTGTCAGGACTGGGGTTGAAGTCAATCTATCTTTCAATTCCTGGAAACTGTGCTCACAAGCATCGATCTATTGAAATTTTGTTGATTTCTGAGTTAGCTTCGTCAATGGTGCTGAAATAGAAGAAAATCCTTCTACAAATCTTCTGTAATAGCCAGCTAATCCCAGAAAGCTATGGACCTCTGTAGGTGTTGTAGGCCTTGGCCAAGTCTTCTGCCCTCAATTTTCCGAGTATCCACTCGGATGCGTCAGCTGAGATAATATGGCCCAGAAAAGTTACAGAATTCAGCCAAAACTCGCATTTTGAAAAGTTTGCATATAATTGTTGAGTCCAAAGAATCCCAGGGATGATATGTAAATGGTCCGCATGCTCTTCTTCTGACCGAGAGTATACCAGAATGTCATCGATGAACATGATCACAAATAGATCTAAGAAAGGCCTAAATACATTATTCATCAAATTCTAAATATTGCCGGGGTGTTAGTCAACCCAAATGACATTACCCGAAATTCATAATATCCATATCTGGTTCTGAAAGCATAGGTAATAACCTTACCGTGCTGCATCAATACACAGCCCAACCCAACACCGGAGGCATCACAATAAACAACATAGCCTTCTGATCCTTCTGGAAGTGTCAGGACTGGGGCTGAAGTCAATATATCTTTCAATTCCTGGAAACTGTGCTCACAAGGATCGGTCCATTGAAATTTTGTTGATTTCTGAGCTAGCTTCGTCAATGGTGCTGAAATAGAAGAAAATCCTTCTACAAATCTTCTGTAATAACCGGCTAATCCCAGAAAGCTACGGACCTCCGTAGGTGTTGTAGGCCTTGGCAAAGTCTTCACAGCCTCAATTTTCTGAGTATCTACTCGGATGCCGTCAGCTGAGATAATATGGCCCAGAAAAGTTACAGAATTCAGCCAAAACTCGCATTTTGAAAATTTTGCATATAATTCTCGAGTCCAAAGAATCCCAAGGACGATACGTAAATGATCCGCATGCTCTGCTTCTGACCGAGAGTATACCAGAATGTCATCGATGAACAGGATCACAAATAGATCTAAGAAAGGCCTAAATACATTATTCATCAAATTCATAAATACTGTCGGGGCATTAGTCAACCCAAATGACACTACCCGAAGTTCATAATGACCACATCTGGTTCTGAAAGCCGTTTTCGAGATATCTTCTTCTCTGACTCTCACTTGGTGATATCCTGACCTCAGGTCTATCTTGGAAAACCGCTTAGCACCTTGTAATTGATCAAACAAATCATCGATTCTCGAAAGCGGATACTTATTCTTTATCGTCACCATGTTTAATTGCCTATAGTCAATGCACATTCGCAAGTAACCATCTTTCTTTCTTATGAACAAGACAGGTGCTCCCCAGGGCGATGAACTGAGTCTAATAAATCCCTTCTCGAGCAAATCCTTCAGTTGTGCCTTTAGCTCTTTCAATTCTGCAGGAGCCATTCTGTAAAGGGGAATAGATATGGGTTCGGTGTCCGGTAGCACATAAATAGTAAAATCAATCTCCCGTTCTGGTGGAAGACCTAGAAGTTCATCTAGAAATACATCCGGAAACTCATTTACTATCGGGACGGATTGAAGAGTCGGCGGCTTTGCTTCGGTGTCATGAACCCTGGATAAATGGTAAATATAGCCTTTTGCAATCATCTTCCTCGCTTTGAGATAGGAAATAAACCTATCTCTTGGAGACGCTGTGTTGCCTTTCCATTCAAGCACTAGTTCTCCTGGGAATTGGAATCAGACCATTTTTGTTCTACAATCCACATTAGCATAACAAGAGGCCAGCCAATCCATGCCCATAATAACATCAAAATCTAACATTTTCAGCTCAATCAAATCAGCTATAGTCTGACGATCACATACCACAATCACATAATTTCTATATACTTGTCTAGCTATTACCGGGTCACCAACAGGAGTAGACACCTCGAAAGGTTTGATTGGCTCGGGTTTCACCCCAATACGACCGGTAATATAAAGAGTGATATATGACAAAGTAGAACTCGGATCAATCAGTGCATAAACATCATAGGAGGATACGTATAATATACCTGTGACTACGTCAGGGAGGACTCAAGATCCTGTCGTTCGGCTAATGCATATATACGGGGCTGGGGCCCACTCGAACTGGATGCTCCCCCTCTGCCCCTACCACGACCTGTTGAGGTCTGGGGAGTCTGCTCTATAGGGCGCACAAACGAAGAAGAACCAGCTACCGATCCTGTGGGCTGGACCCCAACTCTGCCACTTATCAAGGGACAATCACGCATCATATGCCCAGTCTGACCACAGGAATAACAAGCATCTGAGCATCGGCAACACTGACCCTACTGGCTGCATCGCAAAGACCGGTGGCCTCCTCTAACTAAGATCACCTCCAAACTGAGGACCTAAAACTCTCGAACTCTGACCCGATCCAGAATAAATAAGGCGGTCAAATCTCCTACCCGCAAATTGAGAAAGTGCACTAGCCATAGACTGGCCTAAATATCTGGAATATGGTTGCCTCTGACCCCCTCTATACTCACTACTAGCACCGGCAGATCTAGTCCTCTTACTATGCCCTCTATCAATATCGCGCTCACCCCTGTGCGGCTGCTGCTGCACTTCTAAATTCTGAGCATGAGCTTGAATATGAGAGATATCCATCCCTTTCTGAAGTGAAGCTTTCAAGCAATCCTTGATTAAATGTGGCCCTAGACCACTCACAAATCGATGCACCCGATCTCCCATATCGGCTAAAATAGTCAGAGCATACCTAGCCAATGAATTGAAAACGAGACTATACTCCCGAGTACTCATATTTTCTTGCCTTAAATTCAAAAACCTATCAGCTCGGGCCCGACGGACCTCAGGTGGTAAATAATGGCAGCTGAAAGCATCTACGAACTCCTGCCATACCGGAAGAGGTGCATTTTCCTTTCTCGAAGATATCCAATTAGTATACCATAAAACGGCTACATCCCACAACCTATAGGAAGCCAACTCCACTGACTCCGTATCGGAAGCATGTATTATTCTCAGCTTCCTCAGCATCTCATCTATAAAGCTTTGTGGGTCTTCATCCAGCTTTGACCTGAAAAATTCTGGAGGATTCAAACTCATAAAATCACGGGCCCTTGCACTAACTGCTCTATCTCCTGGACCCGCACTCTGTCGCTGAGCCTGAGCAGTAACTAGCTGGGTCAATAACTGAATAGCCTCAGTCATCTGCTGGCCCGAAGCATCCGGTGGAGGGACTGAAGGTATTGGAGCTGGAGCTGAGGCCCCTTCACTCTCCTCTAAAATAGGTGGAGTGTGAGAAGTATGAGATGGAGCCTCATTATGGGACTCACCCTCCTTTATATGTACCGGGGACTCCCATTCAGTCCACCGTGCTGTCACAGTCTTGCCCTTTTGGGCGGCTGTTACTTTCCTCTTTACTGGCAATGCCGAAATCATAACGCACAATTAGGGAAAAGAGAAATCTTATGACATAGCTCTATCACCCTATCTATGAAGAAGAAGGACGGTCATTATTCCTAAATGCCCCGCAGCCTCTTGCTTATAAGTGTGGTGTGCTTTATACCCATAAACAAGACTCTACTGGACACGGCTCGTAAACACATCCTAAGACAGAACTGCTCTGATACCACTTTTGTCACGACCCAACTAGAGGGCCATGATGGGTACCCGGAGTTAGCCTACCGAGCACCACCTTTCAGAATTATCATCAAACTCAACCTGAACATACACCATTCTCAACACAAGCTTATCATGAAATGATCTTCGAATATCTCTCAAATCATATATGTACATAAGCCCATGAGGCTACAAGATGACAAACAGAACATATACACCAAGAGATCACATGACATCTACTACCCACACATATGTATCTACGAGCCTCTAACTGGAGTACTGAAATCATAAGGACGGTATAGGACCCCGCCATGCCCCAAATATGTGCACAAAAGAATATACCAATAAGCGGAAACTCCGGAGTAGTGGAGTGCTCCTGTATATCTGCGGATAGAGCTCCTAAGCGTTTGTACCATCTCCCTGTCTACCTACCGGCATGAACGCAGCGTCCATAAAAGAAAGGACGTCAATACGAACAATGTACTGAGTATATAAGGCATGTATAACAACATAGTAAAGAAATAAGAGAGCATAAGATAAAGGGATAACCTGCAACTAATTGCCTCTTAAGGCGGAGTCATGCACGCTAACTTTTACATTAAAACAACATCATGTCATATATATACATACATAAGCTGCCCGACCATATAGGTACTGTGTGATCATCATTAGCCCGCGTTCGGGGTAACCATCTTATGCCGCCCACTAGTGGTGACTGCTTGGCCAACTAGGCACGGTGTTATCCATAAGCCGCCCACTTATGCCCAGCGTAGTGGTGTCTGCCCGGCCAACTAGGCATGGTGTAATCATACATATACATAACAGAAAGCATGCATGAGAGCCCAATTAAAGCTACAATCATATCGGAGTGACATAAGGTCGGTGACCTCCGATTATCTTATGGAACAATCATCATCACTACATCTCATCTCGAAGGAACAAGTAACATAAGGTGAGAGCATAACAATGAGTGAAAGCAAGAAAATCATAGGATAAGCTAAATTATCTCATAATATCTTTGCAACCATAAGCTTTGGAACTTCTAGCATTAAAATCATCATCATCATAATTATCATAGAAAACATCTCGTCTTTTTCTCATAAGAAGCTCTTAAGGGTCTTTAACTTTCAACTCTCGGGATATAAGAAGGTCATGGATATATATAAGAAATCGTAATATAGGAGTCATGTTTTTGAAAGAAAGAGGACTAGCCTTAACGTACCTTTACGTCTCTTTAACTTTATCCACTAAACGCTTTCCTTCCAAGCTCACAATTCTACATACAAAAGAATTCGTACTAAGGTTAGATCATTAGAAACATGCTTAATAGCCTATTTTGCCAAGCTTCTAAAAACAAACTTATTTTAAAAAGTATTTTTTTCAAAAGTACTTTTCAAAAAAAGTACTTTTGGCTAAAAGCAGTTTGTGTTTGGCCAATTAATTTAAAAAGTACTTTTGAGCACAATTAGTGTTTGGCCAAGCTTTTAAAAAGTGCTTCTATGTGTATGTTTCTCAAAAGTACTTTTCAAAAAAGTACTTTTGGGTAAAAGCTATTTTTTTAGCTTCTGAAAAACTGCTTCTGCTACTCTCCAAAAGCACTTATTTTCTCTAAAAATCTTGGCCAAACACCTCATTTTTTTAAAAAATAAGCACTTATTGAAAAAATAAGTACTTTTGGGGGGAAAATAAGCTTGGCCAAACAGGCTATAAGTCTAACTAAAGCGACTAAGAGCTAACGAAAATTGGGCAGTATTTCCTTTGTTTCAACAACTTCCTCCATATAGTAAGCATCTCCCAAACATCAATAGTAACACCCACAATACAATAGTCAATAGACTTCTTCAAGTTAAGCATTGTTCAATTATCAAAACTCCCTTTCAAAGTCATACACATCAATAACTACAACACAACACCATATTCATCTACATATAATACTCCCGCAACATCATTAGTGTCATTCATAACAGCATTATACTCATAACATACTGAGAATCATGACTCAAGTTAACTTACTACTCAAAATATAATTATTTTCATATTTGAGCTCATATTCTATTTTCTTCTCTCATCCAAGTCATTCAACCACTCAAATACTTTTAATAACATGGAATGGAGGTAAAACTCACCTTTGATCATATAAAAAGGAAACTTGGATGAAGATACTTCACTAGAGAAAAACCCCAACTTCCATACCAAAGGAATTCTTGACTTCCACAAACCCTAGTGAACCTCTTTGCACTTGATTCTCTTGATTCTTAGTGTTTAATCTTTGATTTCTCTTGGATTTGTGTTGATATTGTGTGGAATTTTCTAGAGTTCGCAAGAGGTGTGGAGAAGATGGGAAATGAAAAATAAGAACTTGGGTCATATATTTATAAAAAAAAAACTAAAGCTGCCCGATTGGATTTTACGGACACTTATACGGTCCGTATAAGTGACCGTATAATTCCACCAGTGATGACCCTTCACTGTAACTATTATACAGACCATTATACGGACCGTATAAGTGGTCGTATAACTCTCTTTTTCCAAAATTGATTTCGTTGATTCGTTTGATCTAAAATCCTTATAACATCTTCTTGGCACTTGTTTAACACTTCAGTAACTATCCAAGGAGCCCTATAACTCCTTCCCAAGACATTACTAAATAATTGTTTACTCGACAATCACTAAACTTTCCCAAACACAACTTATACTTCACTTCCTCCGACGAACTTAGTTTCACTGATTCATATAAATTTAAAATCTTGAAACTTTAAAACTACCAAATGCCCTCCTTAAAGTCATAAGGACTTCATGTCCACCTCAAACTTGCGTTAGTCTATTCACAGCACAACGATATGAAATGTCCAAGGTGTAACAATTCTGGTGACATTGTGAAACGTCATAGGTTTTTTGTTTGTATAAAGAATTGTCCTACGCCTATTTTCATTGTTGTCTCTGATATGTTATGTCTTGATAAGTCAAATCTCTTTATACTATTATAGTTCTTATATTGAAGATCCCTTCCAAAGCTAACATACTTCATCGGTTATCACGTTTGTATAATTGGTTTACTTGTATTATTGCTAAATTCATGTGTCCTCAAAAGGTGAACCTCAGCGCCTCGGTTTGAGTCGTTTAGCAGCATATGTGCACATGTGAATCCTACCACCAGTAGTGTGAAGATTATAACAAGTCTTCCTACGTTCACTAAATACAGAGGATAGCTTCAAGAGCGTAAGAAGAGAACTGGTGTACAAATTTCGAAGATCTTGAGTTAAGTGTCGTAACTGATGTACGGATGTAGAAACTGTATCCTATTCGTGTCCTTTGACATAAGACTCCATCATATGTCTTGCTTTCTTAAATGAAAACTCTATAATAGGTAATATCGTGAATTTTCTATTCGATACATGATGTTCATTTGTTCCATAACTGGAAAATTGTTTATATTATATCGAGTTTTAGCGTGAGCTTATAGGGTTCTTTGTATTTATCATAAGCCTTCTACTTGAATACTTGATGTCACCGTCCCCTTCATGGGGTATTGTTCTTATCGTATCAATTTTTCATAGGATCTTGAAGGACTCCTAGCCTAGTCCAGAACGATAAGTCTTGTTGTATAAGGAAATCCATGTGTCTTATATTATTAAGCTTTCATTTGATTACATATTGTTTCTTGTATCACATGTGTATCGAATGAACTATTCCACATATAACGGTTTCATTTGAGTCTTATATTACTTCCGAAGCAAGTCCAATAAAGGTAATCATAAGCAACCTAACTATGTTTACTATACATGTATGCGGGGAAAATCATTTGTCGTCTATAGTACGGGGCCTAGATGTGGCTTATACATAGATATCATTTTTCGTGCATGACACGGGCATATTTGGGGAATGGACATTTGACGTATTCATAGGTAGTAGCCCTATTCGTGGAAAATGATCACATATAGATCATGCGTGGTTATATAATAGGGATTCATTTGCCGCTATTGTCGAAATATTGGGGGATGGACATTTGGCGTACTTCTATGTACCAGGCCCTACGTGGCGTATTATACCAAAGATTTAAATAACAAATTTGTAAATGTGTATTCACAAGTTATTCCTCAGCTTCTTCTCTATATTGTGTTTCCATTTCATTTGCCTCTTATATGAGTTTTAGTATTTGCATATACTATCCTATCTGCTTTACATATGAGTACAATTCTTTCTGCACTCACGTCCCTTTTGCCGGGGCCGCTATGTTCATGTTGCAGGTCTAAATGTACAAGTTGGCAGACTCCCTCACTATATACGTGCGGACATTCAACTATTGGGTGATGAGCTCCATTTATTCCTGAAGCCGAGTTATGTCTAGTACTGTTATTGATACATAGAGATATCGGCTAGGTCGGGGCCCTGTCCCATCGATGTTACAGTTGTACAGTCCTTGTAATTTTTTATGCTTCATAGACATGCATTGTGGGTCACTTGCGTACATTTGTATTGTAGTCATATGTTCATGTAATTTGTAAGCATATATATATGTGTGTGTGTGTGTGTGTGCGCCAGTGACATCGTTCAATTGTTCATACAGAATGTTGTATCATGTGAATCAGGTGCATTTGCATAGTCTCATATATGGATGGTCCGCCTCACCCAAGTTTAGGGCGTCACAGACTTGGTATCAGATCATTTTTGTTTCCTAAGGAGTCTATGAAGCTGTGCTTGTAGAGTCCTACTTATGGGTGTGTTGTGAACCGCACTTATAATTGGGAAGCTACATGGCATTTAGGACTCTATTTCATGCGATTGCGACTAGAGCGTAATGTGGAAACCCTTCCAAATCATGTGTGCCCTAGATGTACGGGTGTGCCTTAGATGTACAGGTAATGTTTTAGAATCCCATAGTTAATGTTTCCATGAGTTACGCTTCTCATTCGAGGACGACTTTTCCCGTTATTCTAGGCATGGATTGGCTATCCCTTTGCTATACGATCTTGGACTGTCATGCCAAGATAGCTACGTTATCCATGCCGGGAGTTCCTAGGTTGAAGTGGAAGGGTGCTATTAGTCATGCACCAAAGAGGCTTATAAATTTTCTTAGGCCTGACGGATGTTGAAGAAGGGGTGTTTTGCTTATTTAGCGTAAGTTCTTGATACTAGTGCCGCGAGGGAGTTGCCGAAGGTATTTTTGATCTACCAGCTGTTCCACCTGATTGGGATATTGATTTTTGCATTGACTTAGAGCCGAGCACTAAGCCTATTTCTGTTCGGCCATAACGGACGTTACTAATCGAGTTGAAGGGGTTTATTAGATCGAGTGTTTCTCCTTAGGGTGCTCATGTGCTATTTGTGAATAAGAAGGATGGGACTATGTGTATGTATATTGATATCGACAGTTGAACAAGGTTACAATCAAGAACAAGTATCCCATGTCGTGCATCGATGATTTATTTGATCGGCTTCAGGGTGCTTCAATGTTCTCTAAGATCGACTTGAGATCCAGTCATCATCAGTTGAAGATTAGGGTGGAGGATATCCGTATGACAACTTTCAGAACCCGTTATTGTAACTACGAGTTTTTGGTTATGTCCAACAACTTTTATGGACCTGATGAAAAGAGTGCTCAGACTGTACTTGGACTCCTTTTTTATAGTCTTCATCGATGACATCTTGATATACTCTCGTAGTAGAGAGAAGCACGAGCATCATTTGAGGATTGTGCTTGGAATTCTGAAGGAGAAGCGACTTTATGCTAAGTTTTTGAAGTGTGAGTTTTTGGATTAGTTCAGTGGCATTCTTGGAACATGTAGTGTCTAAGGATGGTATTATGGTGGATTCTAAGAAGATTGAGGTGGTTCGTGGTTGGGTTAGATGTTACATCCCGTACTTTTGTACGTTGGATTTGTTGTAAGTTAATTGACATAAGTTCAAGACAAGATTATTTTTAAGATGGTTAAGCGAATCGGAGGGTATAAGTTGCATCGATGTAACACCCCGAGGTTTCGATCTATGGTTTGAACCGCTCGACGTATGTAAGTAGACCCGAGCTCCGGATAATTTTTGTCATATTCAAGTATAAAAATAAAGAGCTCGTGGTATAAAAATGCGGAGTCCCGAAATGATTTAAGACTTTGAAGTGTGACAACGGTGATTGAAAAATATTGTGTTTGGAAAAAGAAGCTATGGATTAGTATTATATTACGTGATCATGATAACGATTATGTGAAGTGTGTTAGAAGTGATTCATTATTTAAGTAAATTGAGATCAAGAATTAATTATGTGGGTAATCGGTTAAATGATGGGATAAAGTGGGAAAGCAAGAAATTAATTATGGTATCAATTATCATTACATGGATAGGTGTCAATTGCGGTGCATGCACGTGTAATCTAGGGAAATAACTAGCTAATGACTATGCTAAGTATAAGGTGGTTAGGTGGCAACCTTTTAGAATTTATTTGCAAGATCATCATTTATGATAGGACCTACATTCCACTAAGAAAACATGATTGCTATATGAATTAGAGAGAATATGTCTTGTAAGACTAAGGGTTGGGGCAACAACAAAATTATGCAAGCACAGAAATGTATTTCCATTTTGGAGAGGTTGTACGTGAGTTTCTACTTTGGGGAAGCAACAAAAGTATACATGTCCAATCTTATATATTTCTATTTTGGGAAGGACATTAACGTGACTTCCATCCTTATGACAGCAACACAACTTTGTATTGATATAGTAGCAACGTGAGTTGAAATTCTAAGGGAGCATGATATAATTTTTATCAAGAACAACGCACGGGTTTTGCACACCGCTTCGATCTCGTTGTTCCCTTTTTATCGCATTCTTGAATTCAGGCTTTCTTCGAAGTGAAGTAAGGTGGAAAAAGACTAGTTCTCGGCATATTAGCCAAGAATTATTTTCTCCTAGATATATTTAAAGTTCATCCAGGTCATAACTAAATTGTGAGATGAGAACTACGGAATTAATGGCAGGAAATCATATAAGTTGCTATTGTTGTTATTGTGTGGACTGATTTGGAGTATACTTTTGAGTTGTAGTGGCTGGAATTCTAAGAGTTTAGCTTGTGTATGTTGTTGTTGATGTTATTGTTGATGTTGGGAGTTGTTTTGGATTGGCTCGGAGTAGATATTATAGGGGAAATGCTGCCCGTTTCATTATAGGGGAAATGCTGCCCGTTTCATTTTAGCCTATTGAGGTTGTACCTACTTTTCTTGTTATAGGGAATGGTACGGTAGCTCCAGTAAACTTGCCAGAAGGTCATTGACGAATCGAGGCATGTTAAGGCTATTCATTCTTTTCATTGGCATGATTCCTACTATTGAGCCACCTTTGACTATTTGCACAAGGATGTGCTATTCACGAAGATTGTACTTGGGTTGCCATGACCTTATTATAATACTCCTCTCTATTTAAGAATGAGTATAAGAATAGTCGAGCTATATAAGATGATAGAACGACAGAAGGTATAACTAGTGTATATGTTGCTTATAGGCTATTATGTTGCCTTCGAATTATCATTATATATATATATATATATATATATATATATACGCCTGGCCTACGGGTCATGGAGTTGCTGCCGGACAGACGGGTCACGGAGTTGCGCATACCTAACCTATGGGTCATGGAGTTGATTATACCTGGCCTATGAGTCGTGGGGTAATCTATGCCTGACCCTCGGGTCACGGACTTATATCTATAGAGTTATGTTATCTTGCCTCAGATGAGAGGAAACCCAGGTAGACAACCTCCAGATCCTTTCTTGATATATCCAGAGTACAGCTTGTTATTTCATTTCAGTTGTTATCTTCCTTACATATTCAGTACATTATTCGTACTGACGTCCCTTTTGCTGGGGGATGCTGTATTCATGCATGCAGGTTCTGATAGATAGCCAGAGAGACCTCCTCAGTAGACGAGACGAGAGATCAGCTGATTAGTGATCTTTTTTCTCCTTTTTTTTTTTGAATTTTTTCTTACTTTTCCAATTTATGCGTTATGTTAAAATAAAACTCAAAAGTCACTCCTTTAACTCTCTTAATTATGTTAAATGTGTATGTTAAAAAAAAAAAAAAATTATTTTGTTAACTCTCTTACTGATGCTAAAATTTTAACCGTTTGTGACTTTCTTATTACTATCAATTACTCTTAATCTTTACTGCCTCTCCATTTCTTGCGGATTAAATACATAATGAATGTGGTGTTTTCATTACATCATAATGATGATCATTTACGTGGGTTTTCGGTTATTAAACATTTTGGAGGAACCAATTCACCTTTTGCGCTCTCAAACCTAAATAAAGTTTTTACCTTATCATCCATCCATTTAAAAACTATGGCTATGGGTGTAGTTTAAATTTGGAGTTCTTTTTTTTTTCCTTCCGAAAAACGCTTGATAATGAAGAAAAAGGAAGTTTTGCAAGGCTCGATGAAATGGAGGTACATGAGATGAAGCAAGAGTGCAGACGGTGGAGGGTTATGTAGGTGTCACTGACGGGGAGGAATTTGGACAGATGAGGCGAGGAAGAGCAGTTATTTCTTCCTATTTACGTTTTTACAATTGAAGAAAAATTTACTCAAGGAAGAGCAGAGTCTGCAAGAAAGTGAAAATAGAGAATCAAAATCGTGAAAAACGAAAGTAGAATAACAAATATGAGAAAAGTGAACAAATTCAGATTGGAATTAAGCGGGAGGATACCAAGAAGGCATAAGAAGAAGTTTCCGACAGTAACAACAATCAGTATATGAATAGTATGTATTGAGGCAGAGAAAGTTGTTCCTCCCTTATTAAAGTTTGTTCTTTTTTCTCAAAGTAGTGATTCATTTTTATTATTTATAATATTGAAAGTTGTAAGTGCAATGAAATTTTATGTTGACCAAGATTCTTATATTATTATTTTTACATAATCTGCTCATACAAATATTACATTTGCAAGATCATTTGATTTCCAAAACAAGAATGTGCAAGTTATAACTTTTACTTTCAAGTAGCTAAAGAAGGACAAACAAAAAAGGAACTAATGAAAACTAATGAAAACCAAAGAAACTAGGAGAAAGAGAAAACAAGTACAATAGTGCTATGAAATGATCATGTAAATGTAATAAGGGAGATTTAAAGACGGAAAAATGTCAAGAAAAAAGAAAAAAAAATGAAGAAAAGAGGTTTAGCAAAGAGGTGCAAATTTATTTGTTTTGTACTTTTTTTTTATTTCACATATCTTCTTATTATTATTTTCAAAATACGAGAGAAACAATGGAAGTATTTTAGCAAAATAGTATGCAAATATGAATATATTAAATATATTAGTCAAAGACATTATTGTTTCCAAGAATAAGGAATTCATTTTTTTTAAAACTTTTTTAAAAATACAAGCTAATTGATTAAGAAATGCTTATCAAGTTTGAATAACCGAAACTGCACCAATGGATATCATCGAAAATATTTATATTTTAAATTTAATCAAATTTATATAACTAATTTTTATATACATATATATATATAAAAAAATTGTTTATCTTTTCTATTTGCAAATTTTCTTTTATCTCAACATTTTTGCAAGAAGGTCATATCGTGAATTTACTATTATTTCTTATAACCGCGCGAAGCGCGGACAAGTTTACTAGTATATGTAATAAAAGGGTAAAATGATCGATCAATTTTTGAAGTATATTTTCGTAATTCAACTTTGAAACCTTAGAGCTTTCTACTTTTAATATCCCTCCGTTCACTTTTGCTTATCCACTATATTAAAAATAAATTTTCACTTGTACTTGTCCACTTTAGCATATCATGAAAAAAACTTTTTTTTTCTTGTTTTACCTTAACGTTAATTACTCATTTTCAAATTATTCTCCAAGTCCAATGAGTCTAGACACCAATTAATATGGGTATTATAGTAGAATAAATACATCATTTATTAAATCTTAAGGGGCATGCAAAGTCAAAAGTGGACAAGTAAAAGTGAACGAGGGAGTATATATATATATATATATATATATATATATATATATATATATATATATATATATATATATATATATATATATATATATATATATATATAGGGACAACCAGGGGACTTTTGTAGTCCCCACAAAAGTTTCTAATATAATCTCAAACTTTTCAATTAATTACTTCTAGCTCCTAACCTGATTTTTTAAAGTCAAATTTAATTTCTGTCCTTATGTTCTACTTTTCAAAAGCTGTCGAACCTCCTACCTTATTTCCCCTATTACTTTCTTCTATTGATCTTATATATTAACCGAAAAAATAGTCATTTCTTCGGTAGATATTCTTGCTTCTTGTTGGTCTCTTACTTTTCTCTTTTTCTCCTTTTTCATTTGTTGCTTATTATTCTTCGATTTTTTCTTTTTTCCTGTTGTTGGTTCGTTTGTTAAGATACTTACATGTAGGCGCTTTTTTTACTTTATATTTGTATTATGGAATTTGAGAATTTTTGAAAGTTCTTTTATTTATATGTAGGAATTTCTTTTACTTTATATTTATACTTTAATGAGCTCATATGCGTTTAAAATAATTTTCAGGTATAGTTTAAAAACTATTTAGTCTTTTTGCTCTATTTTACTTGTCATGGTTATTAAAAATAATTGATCCAAAATATTTATTCCTTTAGAAAATCAAGATAGAATTAATTTTTTCTTTCACCCATACCTGAGTCTGATAAATATGGAGAGAGGTTAATGTGGTGAAAGGTAGATTACTATTAATTGAGATTAAAGAATATATGTAAGGTAATGTAGTTAAATTATCCTTTTAGTTAAAATTACAAGAATGTAATTTTTTAATGAATAAAAAAAACTATGGACAATTTTACATCACCTACGAAATATCTATGATTTATTATAAACATAGAAAGTAAAATTTATTAAATGATGTCATATAGTGTTGAAAATGAAGACAGTGTTATCAGTCAAGATCCAGTTATCGTTAAAATCTCTTGTTTGATTAACTAAAATTAAACTTTTTAAGTATAAAGTATATATGAAGAACTAAATTTTATTGATTCTTGAGGTTCATTTTAATAAATATAAGTTTTTGCTTAAATTTCGTCTGAAACTAAGGTTAAACATCACATTTAACTTGCATAAACCTTGATACATAAAATAATGACTAAAAATTTGATAAATATCAAAAGAAATCTATTTTTATGTATAAATAAAAACCACATGCTCACAAATTCACAAAAATATGAAAATATCTTTCAATTGATGATCCTCACAAGTTGTAATATCATACTTTATCATGTTAGTAGAGGATATCGAATCACTTGTGTCCCTTTGGGGTTTGCTAATTTTCCTACTTAACTTTCTTCCTCATAAATAAATTTTCGTTAAAAATCATCTAATTGTGTGACGAAGAAACTTTAATAATTATAAAACTTATCAATAAGATATTATTAACCTGCAAATACATTAAATTAATTATGCGGCAGAAAATGTGACACATTATATTTATGTAATATAAATTAATGTTTTTGTATTTTGAATTTGGACCCGAGCTTAATACGGGTCTATGTCTAACTAGTGTGTGTGTGTGTATAAGTATGAATGTATATATAAGTGTATATATATTTTGAGTTTGAATCTGGACTTAGCACGGATCTATGTCTAACTAGTTTGTATATTACTTATATTATATATAAGAGGGAATGTGAGGACTTTTGTAGTCCTCACAATAATTTCCCAAATTTTTAAAAACTTTTTCATTAATTACTTTTATGTCCTAATTTTATTTATTTAAGTCAATTTTTTTGTTTTTTGTTTTTAAAGTCTACTTTTCAAAAGCTATCGAGCACCGGGACTTTTGTAGTCCTTACAATAATTTTTAAATTTTTTTAAAACTTTTTAATTAATTACGTTTAGGTCCTAATCTTATTTATTTATGTCAATTTTTTTGTTTTTGTTTTTAAAGTCTACTTTTCAAAAGCTATCGAACCTCCTACCTCATTTTTCACGTTCTTTGATTTTCGATTGGTGCTCGATATCCGCATTTGAGCTCAATTAATCCGGATAATTCGCACCGCATCGCGCCTATCCGGGGGAGCGCTTCCTCCAAAGATTTTTTTCCATATCCATGTTCGCACCCCTAATCCCTAATTAAGAGAGGAGCACTCCATTTGCCTTGCACAAGTTAAATTATGTATTTGTCTTAAAAGTTCATTAACTATGTATAGATTATTTATTTATAATTAAATAACTTCAGAAAATTAGGATACATAATTTATAATGTCAAATTCTGGTTCCAAACTTGATTTGAATTAAATAATTTCATCAAAATGGAAGTTAAAATATTAAAGGAGTGGAATGAAAATTTTGCTTTTATATAACTACCCACTTGTGGGGCTACAATGGTATATGGTTGTTGTTGTTGTTATTGTACACTTGTACTAACACAAATTATATTTCTTTAGTTAAAATATATCGCTTATATATGCAGCTTTGGGCGGCCAGCGGCCTCACATAACTAGTATATTAATATATGTATGTATGTTATGGAAGGCCGGTGCTAGAGCCAGGGCCCAACAAATATAGATACTTGTGTTTTTCTTGTTTCTAAGCAGACTTTAGTAGTTCAAACAGCCAATTTTATGCTATATTTAATGATTGGCACTTATATGCCCCTATTTTGTTATTGTCTTTAATTTTTGTCCCTCATAACAAATAACATTTTCGCTGGAAATAATTTATATTTTCGTATCATAATATCTCACAAGGTATGTCCCACATAACTTTTGCTCTTAAAGAATTTATTACTCGCTAGGCATAAGTTCAATTGCTAAAGAGTAACTTCGTGCCAGTCACAGGGGCGGAGCTACAATTTAAGGTGGGGGTTCGGCCAAACCCAGTAACTTTTACATAGACCCTGTATTTGTACTAGAAATACTCGATAAGAGACATAATTATTTACATGCCAGCTCTCATACAAACACAAGTCGATGGTTTAGTGGCGTCTTAGAGGGTAGCGAGACGTCCAAAGCTTCAAACCCAAAATTAGATTTTCAAAGAACTTAGGGGTCATTTGGTACGCGGACTAAATTATCCCGGAATTATAATCCCTAGACTAATTTATCCCATCTTGGAGATGGGATAAAATAATCCCAAGATTAGTGGGATAAGGCGGGATATCCCATCCTTAAGATTGTGCTTCATTTTATACTCTGTTTGGTAGAAGGTATAAATTCATACCTTCTATCAAACATGGTATAAAATTAATCAAAAATTAGTGTTGGAATATCATAGCTTATACCATGTACTAAATGACCTATAAGCCTCAAATTCTGGCTCCACCTCTGGCCAGTCCCCTTCAAGAAAATGAAATAAGAACAACCTCTGGTCGTCACATCGGATCCTTCCATATTCAACATGTTCCACCAAAAAAGGCTTCTTCTCTTACCCGCATCGGGCAAAAATCAAAGACCAGCCCATTTGAAGGGTAACATGCAATTTCTTCATACTTTATTTCTTGTAATTTCTAACCTGACTTCTACATTGGAAGTATTCGCTTTCCTTTGTTATCTTTTGATAAAAAGTTTCTACTCTAGCATGTAATTTTAGTTGTCAATTATACAATTTACCTAGCCACCGTTGCAACCATTTTTCACAGTTATTGAGGTTAGTGATTAGACAAATATTACCCAGTATTATTGCTAAATTACTACTACTAACTAATACACATTTTAACATTAATTTACACTTAACTATGATTGATAGTAATATGATTTAGTATACGCATAGGAAAGAGATAAGCTTTTGAGCTTTTGCCGCATTTCACGTACTTGAATTGTTCAAGTAAAATATATATTATGCATGAGTTTATATAAATAATAATGTTATTAAGAAAAGGAGTATAATAATGTTAAATCAAATTAAATGGATGTATCAACCTTTAATTGTAAGACGATAATGCCACTATTCTTCTTTGTTGACAACACAAATTATTAGTGCAAACTTTGTCTCAACAAAAGTAAATTAGAATCACGACGGAAACTTTATGACTTATTCATTGTAATATCATCCTATTAGTATATAGAAATTAAATGGTCTAATAGCCCCTACACTTTACAGGAAAAGGAGTATATCAAATAGCATTGAAGTTATATAAAGCGTAAGAAAATTACAATGTCAATATAACTGTTACAGTAGATTTTACTCTATTTTCTAAGTTACTCGATCACATATGCTATAAGCAGTTGTTTTTTTGGTTATTGTTGCAGATAAACTTATCTGATGGTATAAAATTTATACTGTACGTGATCACTGCATAGAAGTTTTAACTCCAAATAAACGTGGAATAGGAACTAACTTATCATTTGCAAACTCCAAACATCTTGTTTAAACTTCAGACAACCACCTAAATATCCTACTCTTTTGACGGGCTAAATTTGATTCTCCAATTAGACTGACTCAACAGTTAAACCCTGTGGGGCAGAAGACTCAACAAACCTACCCCTAGAGAACAATTGAATTTACAAGTAAATCATCATTCTATTGGATGTACTGATACCAACAGCTTAGTTACAAAGTTAAAGGGTATACATAAGAGAAAAATAAAAGGAGATTGCCACAGGGAGAGTCAACACCACTGAGCAGAAAAGAGTTATGTCTTGTACAGAGAACAACTGAAACCACAAACAAACCAAACTGAAGAAGTAATGAAAAAGTTCATCGCAGAAACTAGAACAAACCTATGCAAAGCCTAAGACGTCTAAAAAAACATAAGTTAACTGTATGACTAAAGGTGTCAAAAAGCAATGTGTAAAATAGTCGTACCACAAACCAGCCATCAAATGGACAGGTCGCGAAAAACATTGTTTTCCTCTTTCTACAAGGTAAAGGTTTCTAAAAATATCAAAATTTAGCTTTTCTTTGCTTCATGCAAAAGATACCTGTGCTTCTGCTACACTAGGCTCTAACTTCAAGTTAACTTCTGAAAGAGAGAGTTCACTTTAATGCAATCAATTTACTTTCCCATTTTTTTTTTCCAGCATGAACGTTAGAGAACTGTCACACTGCCGTTCTATTAGGTACCCAGTCTTTCCTCTAAAGAAATGATCAATACTTTGTCTGATCAAATTTCATGTCTGTTAACTTTTTAAATCTACTTCATTTGGTTGTTGCAAATGCATCTACTTGTGGATTGTCGACTTAGGCTCTTTTTCTTCTGATGATGATTATGTTGATCTCTTCTATTGAGGTGTGGACTTGTTGACTCCATTTTTGAATTTCATTCTTTTCACAAACTCCTAGTTTTGCATGTCACTCAACCTTGTCTACCAAAGCCGTGGAGTATTGATGTTTCTTGGGTGATAGAATAGACTCTTCACTTTTTGCAGACTCCATTTTGGGTGAGGAAGTTGAGTCATGGTGTATCTTGGGTGATGGTGTAGACTCTTTAGTTTCACGTATATCCATTTCAGGTGAGGAAGAGTTTTGATGTTTCTTGGGTGACAGGGCAGACACTTCACTTTTGGGTGACTCCACTTTCTTAGAGGAAACTGTGAGGTCCGGATGTTCCTCATGTGACTGAGATGATTCTTTATTTTTGGGTGATTTTGGAGACACTACATTTTTATCAGGAGATTTCGCGCCTCCATTTTCTACCGGAGGTTCTGTGCTCCTACTTTTGCTGGGGGATTGATTTGTTGAGTCTTCTTTCACTTCAGTTTTGCTGGAAGGTGAGTCCACTTTGGCAGGCGCAACTTTAGAGTCATGCTGAGTCTTGGATGAGTCTGGAGACTTTTCATTCTTATTAGGCGAGTCCTTACAATCATCTTGCTTAGTGTATATACTAGTGCCGTCCTCTTTTTTGTCTGTGAATGAGTCTAAAGACATTCCATTCTTATGAAGCGAGTCCTTACTATCATCTTTCTTCGTGGATATACCAGTGCCGTCCTCTTTTTTGTCTGTGGGTGAGTCTGAAGACTTTTCATTCTTATGAGGCGAACACTTACCATCATCTTTCTTCGTGGATATACTAGTGCCATCCTTTTTTCTGTCTGTGGGTGACTCTGAGGAATTTTCATTCTTTTGAGGCAAGTCCTTACCATCATCTTTCATGGTGGATTTATCAGTGCCGTCCTCTTTTTTGTCTGTCAACTCTGCTACCTCGGGATTGACCTCTGTCTTTTTCTCAACCTCCAAAGGTCCAAGCTTTGCATCAATATTCTTAATTGCAGTTGTTAATGATCTTGCATCACGAGCAGCTGCAAGCCGTCCACCTGATGATGCCTGTTTGCGAGAATAAAAGAAGATATCACCACATCAAAGTAGTTCTTCATGGCTTTAAGTGGTCTTATTATTAGTAAAATTATAATTATTATTCTCATTATCTCATAAGTACTGCAAAAAGAACCTAGAAGTGGGCAAAATGACCTCGGATTTGGCAGCAAAAAAATAGATAGCTATACTATGTGTTTCCGCTTGAAATTGGTTGGCTTTTCTGTCGCCAACTTGTTAGGGACATATAATATAAAGGTACTTTAGATGAAATTTCTGCAACTTCTAGAAGCTTCTGGTGGGGCACCATAGAATCTCATGAACCCACAACATAATGTTTTTGAATCAAGGGTTAGAACACGCAGAAAATATCCAAGGAAACGTGTGAGCTGATTATCTATGCTGACTAATCATTTGAATGCGACAACCCTTCCTCCACTTGTTCATTTTATCATATTAGCAACGAGTTCACTAGTCACATTTGAATCATTGAATGCTAGAAAAAGTAGACGTTACGCAAAACTAATTCATAACTTACCTGTTCCAATTGTTCAGCCCTTTTCTTAAGAGCTTCTGAAGAAGCTTCCTTGTAAATAAGTTTTAAAATGTAGACCAAGTGAGATTGGAGATTCTCCTGACGATGTTCATCTGCTTTGCATTGGGGAACGGTAGACTGGCAACCAACTGGATAAAAGGAACAATTGACAAGCTTCATTGGACAAATAGTTATACAATGCCGGTCCATTTCACGCCGCATGAGCATTTCTGGACACTTTTGCTCGCACTGAAGTATTTTAAAAGGACAGGTAGAATCATGCTGTTCCAGTTGAGCTGCACTAAATCTGGCATTACACCCCTCGTTTTCACAGTTTATTTCCCTGAAACCACACGAGGATATATGTTCCGCAAGCTCTTTTTCGGACTTGAACTTCATATTGCAGTGAAAGGTGTTCTTGAAGTCGACATTTCTAATCACTGTTTGTGCTACCGTTTCCCTCCTCCCCATCAACCAAAAGCCATTTATTTCCATTTCTTGTACGAAATCATCTATTCTGTCCTCTCTCCTTTCACTTAGTATCCATCCCGAAACCTTGCTAAAAAAATTTCTCTTTGACTGACCAAAATCATCAATAAAATCTGAAATGTTATCATAAGGGTTGTCAGACACTACTGTTTCCGTTCCACCTTCGTTGACAACAGATTCAGCAACAAATGACTCGCTTCTCTGGATAAGATAATCCACCATTTCTCTTCTGATATCAACAGCCACAGAAGCAGGGCTCTTGAATAGACCACCTGTCGTATTGTCAACACAGGAGGAGGCTAATCCTGTAAGGAATTCCTGTGCTACCTTGCGAACCATTTCTGTATCAAATAGATTACAAGAAAAGAGAGGACCTTCTTCTTTTACTTCTTCAAGTGTTGCTGGTTTTATATCCCCTTCATTTGTAGGGGGATCCATGTTTAAAGAAGCTTCCAACATGTCTGAAGAGACAATGAACTGCACTATAGTAATCAGGATTAACATTCAGGTGCAGCAAAATGAATACAAAAAAAAAATCACCAAAAAAATAATAATAACGTAGATAGCATGATAGGGCGATCTTCACTGTTGAAAGAATAACTTTCAGCAATTAACTGCGCACAAAATGTGCACCAGTGTTCACTTGTTGTGTCTGACCTAATGGGCTTTTACGGCAAAATAAGCAGATGATGCGCTCACTGGAACAAGAGAATTGACGAAATTCATTTTACTCCACCAAGTTTTAGGTTTCATATTATGTAATGCCACTGGCCCAACCTATATCTTCCTTCATGAATATATTCTACTTGGTAAGCTACGTTCTTCAAGAAACAGAAGCAGTAAAAGATTCATGAAATAACACCCAACCCCAAAGACAAAAGAAACTTGAGAGTAAAGGCAACCAACATAACACTCAAGAACCGATACCCAACCACAAAAATTAAAAAAAAAAAAAAATGGCAGCCAAGGTGTACATCTTTATTAACATTCTGCTAATAAAAAGAAATGTACAATTGTTGTTAACATCTTATGTATGAAACTAATAAAAATTCACATGTTTGTGCAAAGAATTCAGTACTTTCCACATTTTTCAACCTCCAATTACTTGTTATATGAATATAGCAGTGATTGAATCCCCTACGCTTCTTCTTGTGTTTATTTATATCTTGAACCCCCTTAGTGAAAATCCTAGCTCCGCCACTGAGATTGAGTTAAACAAATTATGTATAAGTGTGTCCAAAGATTATGTCCTTTGTTAAGATGGAGAACTTGTTTTCTCTATATAATTTCTGGTCCTCTACAACTAGAGGTTAAACGGACAACATTCAATTCGAAAGGAAAGGATTATCTCCTAAGCTTGGCCTTGGCTTTAGAAAATCCTTTTGATAGAGTCCCTATTTAATGCTATATAACTGAACTTACTCCACAAGGTGGTGTAAGATATAGGAGATTCCTTGAAAGAAATAGGAGTTCTGAATCCTAATAAAGAAATGACTACTAAAACCAAACCAAGATTCACTGATAAAATACAAGGCAAGTGATTTTAGCACATCGCTGAACTTGAAGTAGTGATCGAACTATCAATTTTACCTCCTATATATACAAAAGTGGTATTAATACAATTGGGACACACATATTACATTAAGGATAAACCAAATTTAGACATAATAAACACATAAAGGGAAAAAAATCATCCAATGCCAGACACTAAATATCGAGTCTAATCAAATCATTGAATCCCTATACCTAAATTTCCTAACCAAGAAAAAAGAAGAGTAATGCACCCTTCAACCCTCCAATTTTTAGAGCAATTGTGAAATGGCCATTACAAAATCACACATAAAATCCAAAATAGAACATAAAAGGAGATATATATATATGTATATATATATAGAGAGAGAGAGAGAGAGATCACCTCTAACTTGTATGTTGTAAGATAAATGTAAAACTTTTGGAACCCATAAAATGGGGAGGAAGATACCTACTAAAATCCAAAATCAGCTCAAATGACCTTTTTCCTAAGAACATTTTTCAAGAAAGTCAAAAGCTACAAAATGCAGAAAGAAGAAAGTATAAAGACAAGAAGTAACAAAAGGTAGACAGTAAATTTCAGTGAAAAACAAAAAAAAATACCTTGCAAATATTGAGTGGTTTTGCGTTTTTATCTCCTCAAAGGGAGCTGAATAATTTTCTACAGTATGTACAATGTTATTCTAACCGACAAAACCGTTTTTCCATGATCGCCTCTTCCCTTTTTCATTTTTTTTTTTTTTTTTTTTTTTTTTTTTTTTTGTGAAATTGAGTAGGCACTCTAAAATAATCATCAACCTTTTTCATTTTGTAATATGAATACTTAAGCCGTTAATTATGAAAGTACATACTACTCTGAGGTTTTGTAGGAGGTCCAAGTCACCATCCCTGAGTTCTGAGCCCAATGAGCCGTTTCGACATGGTTTGAAATCATGTTTGGACATGCAATTTAGATAGGGAGGGTCAAATTTACTCTCAAAGTATGATTTATAGTTTAAATTGCCCTCTGTCAACGTTTGGGATCAAATTTGTCCTCTCCGTTAAAGTTTGTGTTACACCTCGAAAAATTTTCCGTTGATGCACAGTGAATAGACTAACGAAGAGCACGAAGTGTACGGTATTTCAATAAGTAAGGAATGACATTTGATGACCCTAATTAAGATTTCAAAGGCATTCGAGGTAAGAGGAGAATGTTTGCCAAGAGAAGGTAAGGCATACGATATGTATCGGAAAGGATTTACGAGTAACAAGTTAATGATGATTATTGATGCTTTGGAGAAGAGTTATAACGTCCTTTAGATTGTTAATGAGGTGATAAACAAGTGTTGAGAAGGTTCCATAAGGATTGGAGATCAAACGAGTCGACGAGAATGAGTTCGGAAGAACTGGGCATTATCGGCCCAACATACTGGCCGTATATTTGGCCGTATAATCAGTCAAGATGGTCAACCTCACTGAACCAAATCTACGGCTAGACATACGGTCAGTGAAATTTATACGGACCGTATGTTGGTCCGTAGAAAATGGTCGGGACAGATTTGAGTATTATTAATAAGGGGTCCAAGTTATTTCATTTCATTTCCCCTTCCCTCCCCTTCTCTCTAGAACATTTCTCCACACTTCTCCCACAAGAATTCAAGGGATATTAGTGAACAACTTCAACCAAGAGAATCAAGTGTAAGAAACCCATTAAAGTTCATCCAAGACAAGGAATCCGAGTGAAGGTAAAACTAGGGTTTTGCTCAAGTGAAGTGTTTCCACCCAAGGTTCATTCCTACACCATCTAAGGTAAGTTTTATGATATTTCCATGTTGTTTAAGGTATTGAGAAGTTGAAACACTTGGATTGTAGAAGAATATAGAAAATGGGTCATGAATGTGGGAATAGTGTCATTTTTGAGTAAAAGCTTGGATTGAGTCATGATTCTTGATGTGTTGTGATTGTGGTTATGTTATAAATGATGTTAAGAAGATGGGATAGACATTGTATATGAATGAATGTAATCGTGTGCTATGACCATGGATATGGATGATTGGAAGTGAATTGAGAAGTAAGGATAATGTAGGTGAATAAAGACTATTGTTATGATGTTGTGAATGTTATTATTGATGTTTGGGAGTTGATAAATGATACGGAGGAAGTCGTATAAATAAAGGAGATGCTGTCCAATTTTCTCTAGCTTTAGTCATGTATGCTAAGCTATCGATTTTCTAATGATAGGATAACTCTAATGAAGGTAGAAACGTGAGCATTGAAGGAGAACGTGCAAGTGGTAGAATAGTTGAACGGAAAGGTATGTAAGGCTAACCCTTCTTTCATAAGGCATGATTCCTTGGCCAAATATCTATTCTTCCATGAGCCTATGATGTCCTCTAAATGATTCTATCTTTAAAAGCTACTAAGCTCATGATTCTCGATATGTTACGATTGTACTAAATTCCTTATATGATGAGTAATCCTCTAGGGATAGATGTAATGAACGACGATAGTAATGACGTCAAAGATGCTTATGAGCTCCTACGTATATGTGTCTATGTATGATTATTATGTAACATCGAGCTTATATGGCCGGGTATGTTATGTATCGCGCGCGCACCACTGCAGTTGGGTATGGATAACCCTGAGCCTTGGAAGGGCCAGGTATGTATAATCACCGAGCCTCGTCATGGCCGGGTATGTGAAACACCGATCCTTCATGGTCGGGTATGCTATGAATATGAATAGGTAAACGAATTATGAATATAAATACGAATATGCTATGAATACGAAAATGGATACGAAATGTAAATGAGTACGGATATGAATACGGATACAGATATGGATGTATGTACACAATCACGCATTAGAAATGGAAAGTCCCAATGAAAAGCAAGTAAGTGTTTATGACGATGGTTCTACTACCTCCCATCTTATGCTATTTCTTATGTTGCCTATTATGCTTCTATAATGATGTTGATCATGCTTTACATACTCAGTACATTCTTCGTACTGACGTCCTTTTGTTTGTGGACGCTGCGTCATGCCCGCAGGTGGCCAGGGAGATAGGCTTGATCCATAGCTTTATTACTTAGGGACTACGGGCGGGCTTCATTTCATTCGGAGCTACGGCTTTTGGTATTTATTCTTTTGTGTACATATTTATGGGCATGGCGGGGTCCTGTCCCGCCTATATGATATGACATACTCTCCTTAGAGGCTCGTAGACATGTGTATATGGTTAGATGTACTTGGTCTTGTCGGCCTATATTTTGGATATCATTTGTTAGCCTCGTCGGCTTATGTACATTGTTGTGGGCATAGTTGTCGATGATGATATAAACGAATTGTTGCCCAATGGAATTAGTATGAATAATGGATGGAAAGTATGATTTAGTTATGTGGCTCACCTAGATATAAATGTGAAAGTATGATAAGAGGTGCCCGGGTGGGTTAGCACTGGGTGCCCGTCGCGGCCCTCCGGTTAGGTCGTGACAAAAGTGGCATCAGAGCAGTTTTGTTCTAGGGTGTGTCTACGAGCCGTGTCCAGTAGAGTCTTGGTTATGGGTGTGTTGTGCGCCACACTTATAAATAAGAGGCTGCGTGTCACACCCCACCCTTGGTAAGGCGTGATTGGCACCCGACACCTTGCAGAACCGAGCGAACCAACTTACAACTCACATCCTCTATGTCTCGAATGGTAACAATAAGATCAGCAGGCTAAATATGAACATAATATCATGCATAAGTAAATGTACAGTAGACCCATGATGCCGACATTACTTCTGTCACACTATGACTAAGTTGTACACACGAACTATCTGCAAAGCCTCTATGAACATGACTGAGGTATACAGGTCGGGACAGAACCCCCGATTTAGCCTTAACACAATTCATATATATATATATATATATATATATATATATATATATATCTATAGATTCCGACTCGGCAATGCTCCGGAAGAAGTGGAGCCGCCACTCGAGACCGCATGCTAAGGCAGCCTACGATGAAAGATCCTTGTCTCGTCTATCTACACCTGCGGGCATGAACGCAGCGTCCACAAGAAGGGACGTCAGTACGAGCAATGTACTGAGTATGTAAGGCATGAATAGTAACATAGTAAGAGATACCGAACATGGAAAATAATATAATGAACGTATGAAGATAAAGTAATATAAAAGAGATCAATCTATGCCTCTGAAAGCCCTTTTAAGGTGAATGTCGTGCACGCTTAGCTTTTAAAGAAAACCTTTTCCATACATATCCACATATAATATCTCGTCCGGCCGTTAAGGCGCGATAATACATATATATACACATAGCGTCTTGCATGGTATTATCTTACCCGGCCATGTAGGCTCGGTGTCATCTTACCCGGCCCTTTCGGGACTCGGTGTTATCTTACTCGGCCCTTTCGGGACTCGATGTTATCTTACTCGGCCATATAGGCTCGATATTATCTTACTCGGCCATATAGGCTCGATATTATCCCCAGCTGATCAGTGGGATGCAATGCATACATACATACACACACATAAAAAATACATACATGAAATCAACATCATCATTGGCTTTACCATTATCATCATATCATTCCTGAAGGATTAACCATCGTAAGATGAAATCGACGATGTCACGGGAATCTTGAGAATCATGAACTTAGATGACATTGGAAATAGAATCATTATCTTCGCTATATCTCACCTCGAAGGAACGAAAAACATGAGGTGAGACCATCAACAATAAGTAAGATCTAGGGATTTATGGAATGGCTCAGTAATCTCAGAATGCCCTCAAATCATAGCTTCGGAGTTTCTAGAAGAGGATCATCATCATCGTCCCAATCATCATAGAGCAATATTCTCATCTTTGACATCATCATTATCATTGCGAAAACGTGTTCATCGTTGTTATCATAAGAGGGTACGGAGTCATAAATCGCTGGTTTGGAAAGTACAAACATTTTGGAAAACATTTATGAATTATTAGGAAAGGAATTATGCCTTTGAATCGTAAACTTCTAACCTTGAAAACAAGGAGGCTATGAAAACATTTATGGAATTATAATCATAGGAATCATGCCTTTGAAAGAAAAGAGACGAGCCTTAACATACCTGTTCAGCCTCCAATTATCTACACTTATTTGTCCGAGCTCGCAAGTCTACATTTAAGAGGATTAACACAATCGTTAGACTCATCGTAACATACTTATACTAAACTTTCAAGTCAAACTACTCTATATTCTGCCGAAAATGGGGCAAAGATCTTCCTTATTTATATGCCTAGCCCGAAATCATAATCCAGTAACCAACAACAACAACAACAATACCAACATCAATAACATCATTTCGAACACCAATATGTACCATAAAACAGCCCACACGCTGTTTTCCAACTTCCATAACTAACCAACTTACTACACGATTATTTAACGACTTTGTCTCCGTAAATAAGCCTTAAATAATACCAAAAGAGAAAGATTCATACCTTTTGTCTTGTTAAGAAAGCAATATACTCAATAGCCACACTAAAATCCACCACAAAACAATACTAGAATCACAACCATGCGTTACCCGGACGTAAACCACTACTCCGCGACTTAAAAATTGCTCACTTTTTGTTTCCCTCTCTCTTTCTCTTCAATTTATGGAATTTTTCAGGAAAATCTGATGAAAAAAAGGGGTTATTACCCTTTATATAGGGGTCAAATTCGGGTCGGGTTCACTGTAGCATATTATTGTAGCACGCGTTTCTTGTTACACCTCGAAAAATTTCCCGTTGGTGTACAGTGAGTAGACGAGCGAGGGGTATGATGTATACGACGTTTGGACAAGTAAGAAATAGTATTTGATGATCCTAATTAAGATTTTCAAAGACATTCGAGTTAAGGAGAGAAAGTTGTTAAGGGAAGTGAGTCGCAAGTCGAGTGTAACGGATAAGAATTTCGAGTATTGAGAAAATGGTGTGTGGATGATGCCTTGAGGAAGAGTTATAACGTCCCGTAGAATGGTAATGAAGTGTTGAACAAGTGTTAAGAAGGTTCCATAAGGATCGGAGCTTAAACGAGTCGACGAAACAACTCTCGGAAAATGGGCAAACATACGGCCGTACATACGGCCGTATAAAATCTACGGACCGTATGTCCAATACATAGATCCAGCCCAGAATGTCATGTTCCACTGGAACAAATATACGGTTCAACATACGGTCAGTAGAAATTATACGGACCGTATGTTGGTTCGGGACTGAACTTGATTTTATAGAAAGACCTCTCCCTCATTTCATTTTATTTCATCTTCTCCCTCTACACTCCAAGAAACCTCTAGAACCTTTCCATATATTTCATCCATAATAAAACAAGAGAAATCAAGGATCAACAACAAGAAAGCAAGTGAATCAAGTGAAGGAAACCCATTAAAAGTCATACAAATCAAGAAAACCCAAGAGAGATGAAATAGGGCTTTTGTGCAAAGAGTGTATCATCAATCAAGGCCTATTCCTCCATCATCTAAGGTGAGTTTCATGACCTATTCATGTTATTTGAGGTATTAATAAGTTGAAACACATGGATTGTGAAAGAGTATAGAAAATGGGTTACAAATATGAGGATAGTGTCATTACTGAATAGTAGTTGAGTTGAATCATGGAAATGGATACGTTGATGATATAAACACGTTATAAATGATATTTAGAACATGAAATAAGCATTGGATACAAAAGAATGCGATAGTGAACTTTGGCCATAATTATGAAGAATTGAAGTAAAGTTATGAAATGCGAATCATGTGAATGGATAACGATTGTTGTTAGTGATATTGTGATGGTTGTTATGAATGTTGGGAGTTGATATGGAATATGGAGGAAAGTAGTATAAACAAAGGAAATGCTACCCAAATTTCTATAGCTTTAGTAAGTATGTTTCCACGATGATACGGCTAATGTCGATACGAATTCTCTTGAAGGTATAAACAAGTGCATTAAAGGAGAACGAGCAAGCGATAGAATAGCTAAACGACGAAGGTACGTGAGGCTAGTCCTTTCTTTCTAAGGCATGAGTCTTATGGCATGATTTCCTCTTTCTTGTGAATGTTCCATCTTCAAGAAGACTATGAGCCTTTGTTCATGAATAGACACACGAGATAAGAGATATGCTACGATTATGATAACGTTAACGACAAGCTAAGTCTATGATATGATGCTCCTATTAAGCTAATGAAGCTATCCATAGCCCATTGATGTTGATCATCATACACACTCACCTTATGCTTGTTCCTTCAAGGTGAGGCAGGTTACTTACGAGTGTTTCATAATGAAGTCGGGGTCCACGACCTTACATCACCCCGATAGAGTATGATTGTGTATGAGTCTCTATGCATGTACTATGATGAGTTATGATAAGCATATTATGATGAGCACATGATGATATTACACCGCGCCTAGTTGGCCGGGCAGCCACCGCCAAGGCGGGCAGCTATACACCATGGCCAGATGGCATGGGCAGACACCACTAGTGGGTGGCATGAGATGATACCCCAGACGCGGGAGGCCTGGACGCAGGCTAATGCTAATGCTAATGCTATTGCTAATGTTATTGATTATCACACCGCACCTATATGGTCGGGCAGCTTATACATTTATGCATATATGATATGATGATGAGTATGAAAGTAAGCCAGCATGCATTACTTCCTTTATGATTCGATCGATTCTGATTGCTTCTCATTGATGCCTCCTTATTTCATTGATATCTTATTATTGTTTATGCCTTACATACTCGCACAATATTCGTGCGACGTCCTTTTCTTCGGACGCTGTGTTCATGCCCACAGGTAGACAGGGAGGTGATCCAGACTCATAGGAGCTAGCAGCTGATTTGAGAGCACTCCATTTTCCGGAGGTGCCATTGATTATTCTTTTGGTACATATATGTATATATTCATGATTGGGCATGGCGGGGTCCTGTCCCGTCCATATGTCTAGTACTCTAGTAGAGGCTCGTAGATACGCAGTGTGGGTAGTATGGTCCCATGGTCTGTATGTATATGCATGTATATAATATTTTGATAGCCGAAGGGCTTATGTTTATAAAAGTAAATATGGTTTAAATGATGATAGTTTTCTATGATTATGAATATATATTATGAATGAGAGAAGATAAGTAACAGAATGAGCGGTGTTCGGTGGTTAGCCTCGGATACCCGTCATGGCCCGTAGCCGGGTCGTGCAGAAGTGGTATCAGAGCAGTTCAGTCCTAGGAAGTGTCTACGAGCCGTGTCTACTAGAGTCTTGTTTATGGTGTGTTGCGCGCCACGCTAATAAACAGGAGGCTACGAAGCATTTAGGAAAATGACCATCTTTCTTCTCATAAAATCGTGCGATAGAGCCGAGTATAAGATTTAATCCTCCCTAATGAGTATGTTGTGATTTCAGAAATGCCGCCAAAAGGAAAAGCTAAAACCGCCCAGAGGGGCAAGACTACAACACAGAGGCGGGCAGAAAGAGAGCTGCCTATGAATGTAGATGAGGACGAATCACATAATGAGGCTCCATCTAATGCCTTCACTACTCCGCCTATTACGGAAGAGCAAGAAGGGGCTTCTGTTCCAGCTCCTATGCCTCCAGTTCCTCCGCCGGCTACGTCGGGTCAACAAGTGACTGAGGCTATTAATTTATTGACGCAGTTGGTTACCGCTCAGTCACAAAGGCAAAATACGAGCCCAAGTAATCGTTTAGCTAGTACTAGAGCCCGTGACTTCGTGAGCCTAAATCCTCCGGAATTCTTTGGGTCAAAGCCGGATGAAGACCCGCAAGGCTTTATTGATGAAATGTTGAGAACGTTACGGATTATTCATGCTTCCGAGACCGAATCAGTGGAGTTAGCATCATACAGACTCTGAGATATGGCGGTCCTATGGTACAATAACTGGATAGCGTCAAGGCAAGAGAATGTGCCTCCTCCCGCGTGGCAAGAATTTGTTGATGCTTTCATTCATCATTATTTGCCGCCCGAGTCCGCCGAGCTGAGCGGATGGAGATTCTTAAACTTGAAGCAAGGCAACATGAGCGCCCGGGAGTATAGCCTTCAATTTAATTCCTTAGCTAGATACGCTCCTACTATGATGGCCGATATGGGAGATCGGGTGCACAGATTTGTGAGTGGCTTAGGGCCACATTTATTTAAGGATTGCTTAACGGCTTCATTGCAAGACGGAATGGATATTTCCCGCATTCAAGCCCATGCCCAGAATCTTGAAGGACAACAACCTCCGCAGAGGGGTGATTGTGATGTTGATAGAGGGCAAAAACAAAAGGGCCGGGATCTATGGGCACGGTAGTGATTATAGAGGATCGAGGGCGGATATTTTCTAGGCACTCGTGTCGGTCGTTGACGAGTGCACCTCTCCGGTTTACAGGCAGGGGATCTGACCGCTCTTTCCGTTCAGGACAGGGCCCGAGTTCGAGGGGCCCAGGTTCTCAGTTTGGGGGAGATTTCAGTCAGAGGAGACCTCCAGTACCGCGATACAGCCAGTGCAGTAGATTACATTCTGGACAGTGCCGCCAGGGTTCAGACGCTTGTTATACTTGTGGTCAGGTGGGGCATATGATGAGAGATTGCCCGTCGATGATCGGCAGAGCTAGGACCCAGCCCACAGGATCAGCGGCCGGTTCTTCGTCAATACGTCCTACAGGGCAGGTTCCCCAGATTTCAGCAGGCCGAGGTAGAGGCCGAGGGGGAGTATCTACTGTGTGCCACACAGCCCCGCTTGTATGCTTTAGCCGGACGGTAAGATCTTGAGTCGTCCCCAAATGTGGTTACAGGTGCATTGACTGTGTTTTCTCATGATGTGTATGTATTGATAGATCTGGGTTCCACGTTATCATATATTACCCCCTATGTTGCTAATTGTATGTTATATCCCGCATTTTTGTACATTGGGACCATCCGGATTAACTATGATAAGTTAGGGTCCAAACCATTCCGGGATGCAAAGTCGAGACTTTTGACCTTCGATTTTATTTTGAGACATAAGTTGTTCATGAACATGTTGGTATGGAACAATTAGGAAAATTTGGGACCAAAATTGAAATTAATGGAAGTTGAATATCATGCAATTTTGCTTGCCTTGGCCGTGTGGCTTGGAGGAATGGCCCACACACATTGTGTTCAATTTTTATTGCTCCAACACATGGTGTGGGACAAAGACAATTGTGCACTTCATATAATAGCAAAAGATGATCAACTAGTCATCCTTTATTCATTACAACACTTAGAAAAAAAAAAGAGCAAGAAGTTGAAGACTAAAGAAGGCTCTCGGCCAAAGAGGTATTTTTCGAGGTCCCATTTTCAAGCCATCTCCAAAAATATTTTGTTGATGCAAACCCACTAATTTAAGGTCCCTAAGTAGCGTGGAAGTGTTATTTGGTCATCCAACCATCCGTTGTGTAGATCGCAAACCCTAGCCTATTTGTGAAGTTGAAGAAGAAAGGTAAGATTTGATCTTGTTTTATGTGTTATAAAGGTTGTATGTATGTTGTAGTATTTTAAAATGGATGAAAATCATGGAATATGGTATGTTGGAATGAAGGTGGTGTGTGTAGCATATGGCCGTGTGTGTGTGTGTGTTGTGTGTGTGTTTAAGTGATGAATTAAAAGTCTATTTAGCATGTTATGATCATTGTAGTGTGAAGAAATGGATGAGAAACATCAATATGTATATATGTTGTGTTGGCCGAAAATGGGTCATGTTATATGACAAAGAATGCATTAATGTATTTAGTGTTTTAGTGGTTTGTCGTAATGAATTCTATGTTGGAAATGAGCTTTTAATGACTCAAGATTGATGTTGTAAATGTACGGGCTGATTTGAAGGTTATTGTGCGTTTGATGCAATTTGTTATATTATGATAATGATATCATTATAGTATGGATTGTTGATGCAAATCATGATTTGAAAGTGAGGAATGGACTATAGTTGTGTCTCGGGTTTTGGGGCAGATTTGGGCAAATTGAGCCTTGTTTGGGATGTTGAAATATTGTATAAATTGTTTGAAATGTTCTTAATTGATGTTAGTATGGATTCAGCAGGGTTGGTAATTGAATGTGAAAGCGTTGATGTTGGCTTGAACGTGAGTCATTGAATCGAAAATGTT
Organism: Lycium ferocissimum; assembly: GCF_029784015.1. Taxonomy (NCBI): domain Eukaryota; kingdom Viridiplantae; phylum Streptophyta; class Magnoliopsida; order Solanales; family Solanaceae; genus Lycium; species Lycium ferocissimum. The sequence continues at coordinate 33,137,886 of NC_081347.1, read as the reverse complement.
GAAAGTTGTTGAATGGTGTAAAAGAGAGTTATTAATGTTATATTACCTTTCGAATTGATTATAAATGTTGCTAGGTTGGTTGTTGTCGTTGTTGTTGTTGTTGATTTTGGCAGTTAAATTCTCGAGTGGCCTATTTACAGGGAAATCTTTAAATTTCGTAGAATTAAGGGAAATTGGAATAAAATGCCCAAATGCCTATAGCTAATGTTTGGCATATTATGACTTGTTTGTAGACCTTGGAGAGCCCGAGGCGTAGTTGGCTTTAGCTTGGGTTTGGATTAGGCGTTGAGCGCGTACGAGGTATGTAAAGCTTACCTTCCTTCTTTTGGCATGTCTTAGATACGACTAAGTTATGATATGTTATGAGCTTTGGGAAATTCCATTCTTAAAAATCCGAGTACGTTTATGAGTCGTATTTGCTTTTGATGTTGGCATCCTTATATGGATGAAACTATGGTTTATATGTTTTGTATGATTGATTTTCAAAAGTTGCATAAAAATTGGTTTTAAGAGAGTGTTGTTCTCTAAATGATTCCGAAAACTACGAAAAGCCCGTAACTTTCCTGCATAACCGGATCGCTTCGATATGCTCAAAAATGATCCCATGATGTATGATGACTATGTTTTCCATACGCGGGCCCGGCTCGGGTCGACACCCATCCGTGGGTCCCGCGATTTTCCTTTATGTACTCCTGACGACTTTTGAAAGAATATGATACGATCAGTTTACTTACCTTTTGAGTTTATGATAATGATCTCACGCATATGATTTTGACACGTAACTATAGTTTCCGAAGTTCAGATTGATATGTTCCCGAGTGGTATTCGAAAGAAAAGTCGATTTGACGTTTGCCTTGGTTTTGAAATAATAGTTCGCTTCGACTATTCGATTGAGTCTGTAATGACGACGATGTTTTTGACTTCCACAAGCTATGTCATATGATCTTGACACGTACCTATAATTTCTAAAGTACTACTCGATATGTTCTCGAATGATTTTCGGAAGGGACTTGACTTGATTGTTATTTAGCTTTAAAATAAGATTTCGTTTGATTATGTTGTTGAGTCTGTGATGATGATTTGTGTATGTGGTTTCTCATTACTCTGCTCGTGCGAGCTATTATGATCTCTTTCACTGCGTCCCGGGCCAGGGCATGTATTCGTGCACGATTCTACGATGATTCACCGCCCCTCACTAGAGGGCCGGGACATGTTATATGCTATGATTATGATATGATGATATAGGGGGTGGCGGATGACATATGATGACTTCATTCACCGCGTCCCTCACTAGAGGGGCGGGAGCGCGTTATATGTATACGATATGATTATTTTACTCACCGCGTCCCTCATTATAGGGGGCGGGGCACGTTATATTTATATGCATCTGATGGTTTTACTTACCGCGCCCTCCACCGGAGGGCCGGGGCACGTTATATCTATGTATGTGTACGAGATGATTTTCTCGATTATGTTTCCTGGTCCGTGATGAGCCGTATATGCGTATGAATTATGTTTCAAAGGCGAAGGTTATGATTTCGGTTATTATGCTACTTTTGTTCTTCTCGTTTCGGTATGATTATGTTTATGACATTCCATGCTTTACATGCTCGAGTACATATTTCGCATCGACCCCTTTCTTCGGGGCCGCGTTTCATGCCCGCGGTACGGATACATTTTGGTGATCCACCGCGTAGGATTTCCATTTTGTCAGTTCGCAGTGCTCCTTTGTTAGGGAGCCAATATTTTGGTATATGTTCCGATGTATATGATTATGTTTATTCGAGGTACGGCGGTGGCCTTGTCCCGTCATCCGATTACGTTGTCTCCGCACAGGGTCCGTAGACATAGATGTGGTTGTGTACGCTTTGTTCGAATGCGTTGAAGTGTTGTGTTTGGGGCGGCCCATCCTTGTGGCGGCCTTGTCGGTCGCATATATGTATGCTTTGCTACGTTATGTATATTATGATAGCCTTGCGTTTTTGTGCTTATACGCTTGTATGTGTCGGTTTGGAACCACGTATGATCTCTATGTCGGTGTAGACCGTTTTGTATGTCGATTTCGGTTGCAGTGAGGCGTATGGGTGCCAACTGGGCACTAGTCCGGCACTACGGGGTTGGGTCGTGACATCGTGATTGAGTGAAACCCGAGCCAATTAAACCCCCCACTGCGGTTGGTGATCCCGTGATAGCTAAACAAGTGTATAAAGATTGTATAATTGTGATATGCGATCGCCAAACCAAAGCTGATTTAGTTGAGCTAGAAATGCTAGACTTCGATGTTATAATGGGTATGGATTGGTTGGCCTCATGCTATGCTAATGTTGATTGCCGAACGAAATTAGTTCGATTCCAATTTCCGGGAGAGCCCGTGCTTGAATGGAAAGGTAATACGGCAACTCCAAGGGGTAGGTTTATTTCCTACCTTAAATCAAGAAAGATGATAGCTAAGGGCTATATTTATCATTTAGTCCGAGTTCGTGACACCGAGGCAACATCGCCAACTTTTCAATCTGTTTCGGTAGTGAATGAGTTCCCGGATGTATTCCCTGCATGAACTTCAGGTCTTCTCCCCCGGAAAGGGAGATTGATTTCGCCATTGATGTGTTGCCAGATACCGAGCCTATTTCTATTCCTCCTTATCGAATGGCTCCGAAATGAATTAAAGGAGTTAAAGGCTCGATTGAAAGATTTGCTCGAAAAGGGGTTCATTAGACCCGGTTCATCACCGTGGGGAGCGCCGCTTTATTTGTGAAAAGAAAAATGGCTCCTACGAACGTGTGTATTGATTATAGGCATTGAACAAGGTGACGATAAAAGAACGGTATCCTCTTCCAAGAATTGATGATTTATTTGATCAACTACAAGGTGCCAAGTGGTTTTCCAAAATAGATGCGAGGTCGGGTTATCATCAAGTGAGAGTCGAAAGAAGAAGATATCCCAAGACAAAGATTCGGGATGAGATATGGCCATTATGAATTTTTGAGTGATGTCGTTTGGGCGACTAATGCTCCGGCAGTGTTTATGAATTTAATTAATAATGTATTCAGACCTCTCTTAGATCTATTCGTGATAGTATTCATTGATGATATTTTAGTGTATTCTCGCACAGAATCAGAACATGCGGATCATCTACGTATTGTTCTTGGAATTCTCCGTACTCGGGAGTTGTATGCAAAATTCTCAAAGTGCGAGTTTTGGCTAAATTCTGTGACATTCTTGGGCCATGTTATTTCAGATGATGGCATTAGAGTTGATACTCGAAAATAGAGGCTGTGAAGACTTGGCCAAGGCCTACGACACCTACAGAAGTTCGTAGTTTTTACAGGGTTTGCGGTTATTATAAAGATTCGTAGAGGGCTTTTCATCTATTTGGCCCCCGAATTGACGAAGTTAACCCGAGAAGTCAGCAAAATTTCGGTGGAATAACTCTTGCGAGCGTAGCTTCCTAAGAGTTGAAAGACGGACTAACCTCGGCTCCGGTTTAACACTCCCGGAAAGTTGGACGGCTATATTGTGTATTGTGATGCTTCCGGTGTTGGGTTGGGATGTGTATTAATGCGGCATGGAAAAGTCATCGCTTATGCCGAGACAAATTTGCGGAAACATGAAAAGAATTACCCACTCATGATCTTGAATTGGCCGCGATTATACATGCATTAAAAATGTGGAGACATTACTTGTATGGCGTACATGTTGATATCTACACGGATCATAAGAGTCTTCGGTATATTTTCAAACAAAAGAGTTAAATGCTGCGGCGCGGTGGTTAGAACTACTGAAGGATTATGATGTGAATATTTTATACCACCCCGGAAAGGCAAATGTGATAGCGGATGCGTTTAGCCGCCGATCAATGGGTAGCCTATGTGAAGTACCCTCGGAGAAGAAAGGAATGATTCGTGAACTCCATCAATTAGCAAATCTTAGATTACGTATAATTGATTGAGCGAACATGCCGGGAGTTAGTGTTAACAATCCCACAATTACATCCTTGGATGCGAAATAAAGAGCGCCAACAAGGGATCCCAAATTGAAGTATTATAAAGGTGTGAAATTCCCAAAAGAAAAGTCACCATTTGAAGTCTTAGCAGATGGGGTTCTCAGATACCGAGGCAGGTTATGTGTTCCAAACGTTACAGAATTGCGTCGCCAAATTCTAGAAGAAGCTCATTATTCTCGGTATTCCATCCATCCAGGAGCGACAAAAATGTATCATGATCTTAAATTGATGTATTGGTGGGATGGCATGAAAAGAGACATAGCCGAGTTCGTAGCTCAATGTCCAAATTGCCAACAAGTAAAGATAGAACATCAGAAGCCAGGGGGATTATTGCAAGCAATAGAAATTCCTACGTGGAAATGGGAAATGATTGTTATATCCCGTATTTTGTACGTCGGGATAATCCGAGTTAACCATGATAAGTTAAGGACAAGACTATTCCGGGAGGTGGAATGGAGATTGTCAACTACGATCTTGTTTTAAGACATAAGTTACTTGTGATTGGTTGGTATG
>NC_081347.1:33083618-33133270 GCF_029784015.1 Lycium ferocissimum | reverse complement strand
AAAACTAGACTCGACGAACTTCATTTTAGGCTTTTATTTCTCTTCAAAATAACTCATATTCTAAGAGATATTAATCCCCCAAGTTGGACCAAAATTTTCACACAAAACATTACCCATTCTTTCTCCAAAGTCGTACTACTCCATTTCTTCCACTCATTTCCTTGTAAAACCTTCCGGTATACCTTATATACATCATTCACTCATTAAATATACTTAATAATGCTTGCTTCTTATATTCCAAAGTGGTTTTACTTTACGCTAGCTCAACGTACTCATGTTTCAAATTTGATAAGTGCCCTTCGAAGATACAGGGTGTGACATCCTTCCCCCCTTAAAAACATTCGTCCTCGAATGTTGTAGTTTACAACCCATAACATCTCCATTGGTTTGTTGCCTTCTTCTTAGAATCCGATCATCGTGTCTTTATACTATACATTGGTCAGTTTCTTCCTCCGCTCTTAACTCTTTCATTGGACTCATCTATGTACTCCATCACCTCTTTGTTCTTATGTACATAATTAGATATCAACTCGTATCCCGCACTCGCTCTGTTTCCTTTATCGTATCTTGATTTATCATGCCATAATCGCTCGCCGTCTTGCAAGTACTCTGATAATCGCTCGCCGTCTTGCAACTCGTATCCCGCACTCGCTCTGTTTCCTTTATCGTATCTTGATTTATCATGCCATAATCGCTCGCCGTCTTGCAAGTACTCTGATAATCATGCCATTTTTCGTCCTTGTCTCCCTACTAATGGGTAGCTCTCGGCTATGGCACCCTTTGTGTTCGTCACCCTTTCCATCGTTCTCTGTGAATTTATTTTGAAGACCTCTCTCCCTTTATTTATTACTCTTTGGAATATGCCGGGCCTGGAAATCATATTTCACGTCCGCATGAAGTATTTCTTAATCCATCGTAATTCTTTTTTTCATCCTGCTTGTGGTTTGCTTATCTTTAATTCATTTATATTCCCTCTTAATACATTCTTGATATGCCATTACGTCCCGAGTCTTGGCCTCTTTAAGCTAACATCCTTCTTTCTTTGGTCTTTTGACAATGCTACACCTCCTTTCAGAATTAGATCTGCTCTTCCCCCTTTTTTAAGGGTGTTCTTACACACTAATAACTCTTGAGTACCAGTAGTCATTGGCCAACCCTAATGATCTTCCAACTCGGTTGGTTTCTCATAATACCGGAGTTCTCTCATCGTATAGCTTGACTTATTTTTCTTTCTGCTAATCGAGGGTTTTGCATTTACACGAAGCGCTTATGCATTATAGATCTACCCTCGCTTCCTTCTTTAAGGCCTTTCTACTTCCACCTTTTATGACTGAACATTTACCAAATCAACGGGTTAATGGGAACATTGGAATCCATCAAAACATTTTATGGAGCGTTTGGTCACCGTTTTCTCTTTTTATCCCTCGTCTTTCTCCACAACTATTATCACTGAAATTCTTCTTACTCTGAGTTTCCGGTTTCACTTTACGTCTACAATAGATCATTGAGAGTTAATATGCTACACTCTTCCACTTCCACTATCAATCCTTTTATTCACTTAGCTCACTTATCCGAAATTTTTCTTGACTACTTATTTGCGTCCCACCTATGCGTTGTAGTTCTTCTAGTGTTCTGCCACTTCTTGTTCGCATTGTGAAATCCCTGCATTATACTCTCTTCTTTCGACCTTGAAGTCCATGAAATATTCCTTTAAATGCGCAAATCCGTTCTATTCTTAAACCATCTTTTAGGAAGGCTCCTCTGTGTCCGAGGCAACCGTGTCAATATGACTACACATTTATCCCTTTATATGCCTCTCGAGAGTTGGAAATCTCTGAGCATCGTTGCTGTTACACCTTGGAAAAATCCCCCGTACATGTACAGTGAATATGATAATAGAGGACATTTCGTATACAATGTTTTCACGAGTAGGAGAGAGTATTAGATGACCCTTAATGCGATTTGAAAGGCATACGATGCAAGGATAGAAAGTTGATAAGGAAGGCGGATCTTACGTTGTGTATCGGATAAGAATTTTGAATAACGAGTCCACGATGGCATAATGATGTCTTAGAGAAGATTAATAATGCCCCTAATATTGATATTGAAGTGTTAAACAAGTTCCAAGAATGCTCCATAAGGATCGGAGATCAAACGAGACGACAAGAACAAAAATGGAATCACTGGGCATTATACGGTCCAATCTACGGGCCGTATAAATTATACCAGCCGTATAATTGGCCGTATAATTGGCCAAAGAAGGGACCAGCCACTGGACCGAATGTACGCCAGGACATACGGTCCGTATAAATAGTACGGACCGTATGTTGGTCCGTATGTTGTTGCCCGACCAGTTTTTAATACACTTATGGGATCATTTTCTCATTTCATTTTTTTTCACTCATCTTTCACTCTCCAACCCAAGAACCCTCTAGAACATTCTCCAAACACTTCAAGCACAAGAAAACCAAGGAAATCAAGGATCAACAACATCAAATTCATGAACCCGAGTGTATGAAACCCAAGTAAAGTTTATCTTCCTCAAGGAAAATCAAAAGAGAGAAAATAGGGTTTTGGTGCTAGAAGGAAAACTCCACTCAAGACTTGTTCTACCACCATCCAAGTAAGTTTCATGATCTTTTCAAGTTGTTTAAGGTATTGGAAGGTTAAGATACCCGAATTATAGAAAAGCATAGCAAATGGGTCATTCAAGAGTAAATAGTGTCATAATTGAAGGATAGTAGAATTGAATCATGAATGTTGGAGCGTTGTGATTATAAATATGTTATAAATGACATGTAGACTATGAGATAGGTATGAAGTATGCGAAATTATGATGGTGGGCTACAAACTATAAATGTGAGTTAATTGGAAGAAAATGGTGGATTTTGCTAAATGTACATAAATGGTGATTGTTGATTGTGATATTGTGAGTGGTATTGTGAATGTTGGGAGTTGATATAGAACATGGGAAAAGTAGTAGAAATAAAGGAAATGCTGCCCAATTTTTCCTAGAATTAACGACACGTTATTGTAGTTGGTTAACTAATGTTAATTCGGATTCTTTCATGAAGGTAGCGACGTGATATCAAAGGAGAACAAGCGAGAGGTAGTTAGTTAAACGACAAAGGTATGTGAGGCTAGTCCCTTCTTTCCAAATGGCATGAATCCCATAGTAGAAGCTCTTTTACTCTTCATGAGTTCATGTATTTCAAGAAGCTAAAAGCCTAGATCCGTAATGTCTATATAAGATAAGAGATATGATGTGATGATGCTACTCATTGCCTACACTCACCTCATATGTTGATTCCTTCGGGCGAGCGGATTGCTTATAATTGCCCATAGTAAGATCGGGGGTTCACGACCTTCCGTCACCCCGATAGAACACAGTTAGTTGTGAGTCTCTGGCATGTATATATATGATAAGTACATTATTATGAGCATTGCATGACAAAAGCATAACATGATAAGTATAAGAGTATGACAGAGCATATTACACCGTGCCTAGTTGGCCGGGCAGTCACCGCCAAGGCGGACAGCTATACGTTTACACCATGGCCAAATGGCATGGGCAGCACCACTAGTGGGCGGCATGAGATGGTACCCCGGACGCGGGAGGCCTGGACGCGGGCTAATATTATTGATGATCACACCGTACCGATAAGGACGGGCAGTTTGCATGTCATGCATATATGAGATTATGAGAAGTATGAGTAAGACAGCATGCATCACTTCTTTTATGATTGACATTCAGATTCAGATGTTTCATATTGATGTTCGTATTATATTAACCCTGTTGTCTTTCTTCGTTTATGCCTCTCATACTCAGTCACATTATTCGTACCGACGTCCGTTTCTTGGATGCCTTTTGTGTTCATGCCCACAGTAGTAGACGGGAGCCGAGCTTGACCCGGATCCATAGTCCACGACAGTGGTTCAAGGCACTCCATTGTTCGGAGGTGCCTACGACTAATTCTTTTGTTGTATATATATATATATATATATATATATCATTTTGGGTACGACGGAGCCTTGTTCCGTCCATATGTAAGTATGTCGATAGAGAGGCTCGTAGATACGCGGTGTGGGTTAGATGGTTTCATGAGATAACATTGTCTTTTGTATATATTACTTGTTTTGGCCGGAAGGCGTCTACGTATATATAAAGCACTTATGTTCCTATATAAATCATGATTTCCTATAATTCATGCATTAGCGAGCAGAGAGCATTAATAGAGTAAAATGAAGAATAGAATAAGCGGTGCTCGTGGGTAGCCTCGGGTACCCGTCGCGGCCCCTAGCTGGGTCGTGACAAAAGTGGTATCAGAGCAGTTCGTCCTAGGAAGTGTCTACGAGCCGTGTCTAGTAGAGTCTTGTTTATGGTGTGTTGCGCGCCACGCTAATAAACAAGGGGCTACGAGGCATTTAGGAAAATGACCGTCTTTCTTCTTATGAAATCGTGCGATAGAGCCATATATAAGATTGTATCTTCCCTAATAGTGCGTTGTGATTTCAGAGATGCCGCCAAAAGGAAAAGCTAAGGCCGCCCAGAAGGGCAAAGCTACGACAAAGAGGCGGGCGGAAAGAGAGCCGCCTATGAATGTTGAGGAAGGAGAGTCCCATCATGAGGCTTCACCTAGTGCCTCCACTACTCCTCCTATTACAGAAGGGGCTTCTATTCCAGTTCCTCCCCCGACAGCTTCGGGTCAACAAGTAGCCGAGGCTATTAACCTATTGACACAATTGGTTGCCGCCCAGGCACAAAGGCAAAATGCGGGGCCGAGTGATCGTTCATCTAGTACGAGAGCCCGTGATTTCATGGCCCTAAATCCCCCAAAATTCTTTGGGTCAAAGCCGGAAGAAGACCCGCAAAATTTCATTGATGAAGTGTCCAGGACTTTACAGATTATTCATGCTTCTGAGACCGAGTCCGTGGAGTTGGCTTCTTATAGACTCCGCGATGTGGTGGTGTTGTGGTACAAGAATTGGATAGCAACAAGAGGCGAGAATGCATCTCCACTAAGGCCGCCCCGTGTGGCAAGAGTTTGAGGATGCCTTTATTCGTCACTATCCGCCACACCGAAGTTCGCCGAGCCTGATCGAGCGGACAGATTCCTGAACCTAAAGCAAGGGAGCATGAGCGCCCGAGAGTATAGTATGAGGTTCAATTCTTTGGCCAGGTATGCTTCAGCTATAGTGGCCGACATGGGAGACAGGGTTTATCGATTTGTGAGTGGACTAGGGCCACATATATATAAAGAATGTTTGACGGCCTCTTTGCAAGACGGGATGGACATTTCCCGAATACAGGCCCATGCCCAGAATCTTGAGGAACGACAACCGCCCCAAAGAAGTGATCGCGATAATGACCGAAGACAGGGCAAGAGGGCCAGATCTATGGGGGCGAGTAGTGAGTATAGAGGGGGACCGAGACAGACGTATTCTAGGCACTCAGGTCAGTCTGCCGCCAGTGCGCCTCCTAGGTTTCCAGATAGGAGGGTTGATCGCTCTTTCCAAGCAGGACAGGGCCAGAGTTCGAAGGCCTCTGATTCTCAGTTTAGAGGGGACTACAGTCAGCAGAGACCTCCGGTACCACGGTGCAGACAGTGCGGCAGATTGCATTCCGGACAATGTCGTCTGGGTTCGGATGCTTGTTATACTTGTGGGCAGGTTGGTCATATGATGAGAGATTGCCCGTCAGTGAGAGGCAGGGGTGGGACTCAGCCTACAGATTCAGTAGCGGGTTCGTCCTCAGCACGCCCGACAGCACAGACTTCGCAGATTGCGGCAGGTAGAGGTAGAGGCAGAGGGGGAGTATCCACTTCAGGAGGTGCCCAGGCCCGTGTATATGCACTAGCGGGTCGACAGGATCTTGAGTCCTCCCAGACGTCGTTACAGGTACCTTGATTATATTCTCTCGTGACGTATATGCTCTGATTGATCCGGGTTCTACCTTTTCATATATTACTCCGTATATTGCTAATTGTATTGGGGTGAGACCCGAGTCAATTAAACCTTTCGAGGTATCCACTCCGGTTGGTGATCCCGTAATAGCGAGACAAGTGTATAGGGGTTGTGTAGTGATTATATGTGATCGCCAGACAAAGGCTGATTTGATTGAATTGGAAATGATTGACTTTAACGTAATCATGGGTATGGATTGGTTGGCATCATGCTACGCTATTGTCGATTGTCGAACGAAGGTGGTCCGATTCCAATTCCTGGGAGAGCCCGTACTTGAATGGAAGGGTAATACAGCTTCCCCAAAGGGTAGGTTTATTTCCTACCTTAAGGCGAGAAAGATGATCGCTAAAGGTTATATCTATCATCTAGTTCGAGTGCATGACACAGAGGTAGAAGTACCAACTTTTCAATCAGTTCCGGTAGTGAGCGAATTCCCAGATGTGTTTCCAGATGAACTACCAGGTCTTCCTCCAGAAAGAGAGATTGATTTCGCTATTGATGTATTACCAGACACCGAGCCTATCTCTATTCCTCCCTATCGAATGGCTCCAGCAGGGGATTGAAAGAGCTAAAGGCGCAGTTGAAGGACTTACTTGAAAAGGGGTTCATTAGGCCAGTTCATCACCGTGGGGAGCCCCAGTCTTGTTTGTGAGAAAGAAGGATGGTTCCCTACGAATGTGTATTGATTATAGGCAGTTGAACAAAGTGACGGTGAAGAACAGGTATCCGCTTCCAAGGATCGATGACTTATTCGATCAATTGCAGGGTTCTAAGTGGTTTTCCAAGATAGACTTGAGATCGGGTTATCATCAAGTGAGGATCAGAGAAGAAGATATTCCCAAAACAACCTTCAGATCGAGATATGGCCACTACGAATTCCGAGTGATGTCGTTTGGGTTGACGAATGCTCCGGCTGTGTTCATGAACCTGATGAATAACGTATTCAGGCCTTTCTTAGACTTGTTTGTGATTGTATTTATTGACGATGTTCTGATGTATTCCCGCACAGAATCCGAACATGAAGATCATCTAAGGATTGTTCTTGGTGTCCTCCGAGCCCGGAAATTGTATGCTAAATTTTTGAAGTGTGAGTTCTGGTTGAATTCGGTAGCATTTCTGGGTCATGTTATTTCGAGTGATGGTATTCGAGTTGACACTCAGAAAATAGAAGTTGTGAAGACTTGGCCAAGACCTACGACGCCCACAGAAGTTCGTAGCTTTCTGGGTTTGGCAGGCTACTACAGAAGGTTCGTGGAGGGCTTTTCATCTATTTCAGCCCCACTCACGAAGTTAACCCAGAAGTCGGCAAAATTTCAGTGGACCGAGGCTTGTGAACGTAGTTTCCAAGAGTTGAAAAACAGTTGACTTGACTCCGGTTTGACACTTCCAGAAGGGTCAGATGGTTATGTTGTGTATTGTGACGCCTCGGGGGTCGGAGTGGGATGCGTATTGATGTAGCATGGTAAGGTTATTGCCTACGCTTCAAGGCAGTTGTGACAACATGAGAAGAATTACCCAACTCACGACCTTGAATTAGCGGCGGTTATTCATGCCTTGAAGATATGGAGGCATTACTTGTACGGTGTAAGTGTTGACATTTACACAGATCATAAGAGTCTCCAATATATTTTCAAACAGAAAGAATTGAATCTGCGATAGAGGCGATGGTTAGAACTATTAAAAGATTATGATGTGAATATTCTATATCATCCCGGAAAAGCTAATGTGGTAGCCGACGCTCTTAGCCGCCGGTCAATGGGCAGTTTAAGTGAGACTCCTTCGGAGAGGAAAGAAATGATTTACGAGCTTCGTCAGTTAGCCAACCTTGGGGTACGCGTGGATGATTCAGGAAAGACAGGAGTTAGTATTCATAATCCCGCAGTCTCGCCCTTAGATGCTGAAATCAAAGAGCCTCAATACGCAGATCCTAAATTGTGCCATTACAGGGATGCATCGCATGAGAAGGAGAAATCTCCGTTTGAAATTTCCCTAGATGGAATCCTTAGATATCGGGGCGTACTATGTGTGCCGGATGTGGCAAATTTGCGCCAACGAGATTCTAGAAGAAGCACATTATTCCCGTATTCTATTCATCCCGGTGCAACGAAGATGTATCATGACCTCGGGATAATGTGCGGTGGGATGGCATGAAGCGAGATATAGCCGAATTTGTAGCACACGGTGTACGAATTAAATAAGCGGTAAAAGCCAAACATCAGAAGCCAGGAGGGTTACTACAAGCTATAGAAATACCTACTTGGAAATGGGAAGTGATCAACATGGATTTCATTGTGGGACTACCCCGTTCTCGTAGTAAGTATGATTCTATATGGGTGATCGTGGATAGACTGACAAAAGCAGCCCATTTTCTTCCAAATCGGGACTACCTACGCGGCAGAAGATTATGCCAGATTATATCTCAAGGAAATTGTGCGACTCCATGGAATTCCATTATCCATTATCACGGATAGAGGAGCCCAATTTACAGCCAAATTCTGGAAGTCCTTTCAAGAAGGGTTAGGCACTCAAGTAAAGCTTAGCACAGCCTTCCATCCGCAGACCGATGGACAAGCCGAGCGCACCATTCAGACTTTAGAAGATATGCTGCGAGCATGTGTATTGGATTTTGGTGGAAGTTGGGACGATCATTTACCGCTAATCGAGTTTGCATATAATAATAGCTATCACTCTAGCATTCAGATGGCTCCATACGAGGCCTTATATGGAAGGAAATGTAGATCTCCAATTGGATGGTTCGAGATAGGGGAGGCACGGTTAATAGGTCCCGAACTGATTCAAGAAGCGGTGGAGAAAGTTACAATTATCCGAGATCGATTGTTAACAGCTTAAAGCCATCAAAAGTCCTATGCAGATAATCGCCGACGAGGCTTGGAATTTCAAGTCGGTGGATCGGGTATTTTTGAAAGTATCACCAATGAAAGGGGTGATGAGATTTGGCAAGAAAGGAAAGCTAAGCCCTAGATACATCGGACCCTATGAAATAATTGGCAAGATGGGTCGGGTAGCTTACAAGTTGAATCTACCTTCGGAGCTTGAATCAGTCCACCCAGTGTTCCATGTTTCGATGCTCCGCAAATGCGTTGGAGACCCTACAAGAATAGTTCCAGTTGATGATATTCAGGTGACAGAGAAACTGGCATATGAAGAAGTGCCGGTTGCCATTTTAGATAGACAAGTAAAGAGGCTTCGAAATAAAGAGGTTGCTTCAGTTAAAGTCTTGTGGCGGAACAACAATCGGGAAGAGATGACTTGGGAAGCAGAAGAGCAGATGAGATTCAAGTACCCCAAATTGTTCCAGCCCCCAGAAGAAATACAGGATCAATCACTGACAAAATAAGGTATGTACATTTAAATTTTGCTTTGTTGGTCGCGTGTGGCCATAGTTGTGTTGATATTGTGTTGTAGCCCTGTGAGGCAATGATGTTATGGATTGCTATGATAGGTTGGTAGTGTCAAATTAAAGGGGAAACTCTGGCGAAATTTTTCTAGAATTCCCGATGATTTTACATTCGAGGACGAATGTTCCAAAAGGGGGGAAGAATGTTACACCTTAGAAAAATCCCCCGTACATGTACAGTGAATATGATAATAGAGGACATGTCGTATACAATGTTTTCATGAGTAGGAGAGAGTATTAGATGACCCTTAATGCGATTTTAAAGGCATACGATGCAAGGATAGAAAGTTGATAAGGAAGGCGGATCTTACGTTGTGTATCGGATAAGAATTTTGAATAACGAGTCCACGATGGCATAATAATGTCTTAGAGAAGATTAATAATGCCCCTAATATTGATATTGAAGTGTTAAACAAGTTCCAAGAATGCTCCATAAGGATCGGAGATCAAACGAGACGACAAGAACGAAAATGGAATCTCTGGGCATTATACGGTCCAATCTACGGGCCGTATAAATTATACCAGCCGTATAATTGGCCGTATAATTGGCCAAAGAAGGGACCAGCCACTGGACCGAATGTACGCCAGGACATACAGTCCGTATAAATAGTACGGACCGTATGTTGTTGCCCGACCAGTTTTTAATACACTTATGGGATCATTTTCTCATTTCATTTTTTTTCACTCATCTTTCACTCTCCAACCCAAGAACCCTCTAGAACATTCTCCAAACACTTCAAGCACAATAAAACCAAGGAAATCAAGGATCAACAACATCAAATTCATGAACCCGAGTGTATGAAACCCAAGTAAAGTTTATCTTCCTCAAGGAAAATCAAAAGAGAGAAAATAGGGTTTTGGTGCTAGAAGGAAAACTCCACTCAAGACTTGTTCTACCACCATCCAAGGTAAGTTTCATGATCTTTTCAAGTTGTTTAAGGTATTGGAAGGTTAAGATACCCGAATTATAGAAAAGCATAGCAAATGGGTCATTCAAGAGTAAATAGTGTCATAATTGAAGGATAGTAGAATTGAATCATGAATGTTGGAGCGTTGTGATTACAAATATAATATAAATGACATGTAGACTATGATATAGGTATGAAGTATGCGAAATTATGATGGTGGGCTACAAACTATAAATGTGAGTTAATTGAAAGAAAATGGTGGATTTTGCTAAATGTACATAAATGGTGATTGTTGATTATGATATTGTGAGTGGTATTGTGAATGTTGGGAGTTGATATAGAACATGGGAAAAGTAGTAGAAATAAAGGAAATGCTGCCCAATTTTTCCTAGAATTAACGACGCGTTATTGTAGTTGGTTAACTAATGTTAATTCGGATTCTTTCATGAAGGTAGCGACGTGATATCAAAGGAGAAAAAGCGAGAGGTAGTTAGTTAAACAACAAAGGTATGTGAGGCTAGTCCCTTCTTTCCAAATGGCATGAATCCCATAGTAGAAGCTCTTTTACTCTTCATGAGTTCATGTATTTCAAGAAGCTAAAAGCCTAGATCCGTAATGTCTATATAAGATAAGAGATATGATGTGATGATGCTACTCATTGCCTACACTCACCTCATATGTTGATTCCTTCGAGGTGAGGCAGATTGCTTATAATTGCCCATAGTAAGATCGGGGGTTCACGACCTTCCGTCACCCCGATAGAACACAGTTAGTTGTGAGTCTCTTGCATGTATATATATGATAAGTACATTATTATGAGCATTGCATGACAAAATCATAACATGATAAGTATAAGAGTATGATATGAGCATATTAAGAGTATGACAGAGCATATTACACCGTGCCTAGTTGGCCGGGCAGTCACCGCCAAGGCGGACAGCTATACGTTTACACCATGGCCAAATGGCATGGGCAAGACCACTAGTGGACGGCATGAGATGGTACCCGGACGCGGGAGGCCGGACGCGGGCTAATATTATTGATGATCACACCGTACCGATAAGGACGGGCAGTTTGCATGTCATGCATATATGAGATTATGAGAAGTATGAGTAAGACAGCATGCATCACTTCTTTTATGATTGACATTCAGATGTTTCATATTGATGTTCGTATTATATTAACCCTGTCTTTCTTACTATTTATGCCTCTCATACTCAGTACATTATTCGTACTGACGTCCGTTTCTTGGACGCTGTGTTCATGCCCACAGGTAGACGGGAGGAGCTGAGCTTGACCCAGATCCATAGCCCTGACAGCTGGTTGAAGGCACTCCATTGTTCGGAGGTGCCTACGACTAATTCTTTTGTTGTATATATATATATATATATATTCATTTTGGGTACGACGGAGCCTTGTTCCGTCCATATGTAGAGTATGTCAGTAGAGGCTCGTAGATACGCTGTGTGGGTTAGATGGTTTCATGAGATAACATTGTACTGTATATATTACTTGTTTTGGCCGGAAGGCGTCTGCATATAAAGCACTTATGTTCCTATATAATTCATGATTTCCTATAATTCATGCATTAGCGAGCAGAGAGCATTAATAGAGTAAAATGAAGAATAGAATAAGCGGTGCTCGTGGGTAGCCTCGGGTACTCGTCGCGGCCCCTAGCTGGGTCGTGACAGTTGCAAGGCCTGATCATTCTTTCTCTTACTTTCCATCCCTATTGGTGATTACTATCCTTTAGTCCCACTTATCGAAGCCCGTTCTTTAACCCTATACATTCATCTTTTGTTTACACACTACCACACTTTATTCCTTTCATATGCCTACCTTCGAATCTCATTCAAATAGTCCCTTGTCTTGCCCATCGTCCCTCTTGGAAACTTCACTCTCCCTCGTTCCTTACACTTAAGAGATTCTAATCCTTTTACTTTCTATATACTCGCTTTCTTCCTTTTCCTGGCGTTATGGCATTAGGACTTTCCAATTCTAACCTGTAGTGAAAATAGCATCAACTTACCTTGTAGCATTTGTTACTTGAACTTCTCTACCCTGTTCGATTAATGCCTTCAGTAGATAGCAATGCCGGTTGCTGGGACACACATACCAATTTGGCGCGGTCACATATGGGATATCATACCTATACATATATGTGGTTACTAACCCCTCACTTACAAAGTATCTCCAAATACTATTCGAACTCATCCTAATTCTAGAGCTGTGATGCAACTTCTTTCTCGCCACCGATCTAGTCCGCCTTGTCCTTCGCGACCTCTTGAGGTTTCCAACCACTCCGCATACTCCAATTTCCCTTAGGCTACTCTAGCTTCTCATCTGTCCTTTATCTCTGAATTTGTAAGACTTTTTGTACACTTCCCACGGGGTCACCCATCCTAGTATTATTCTCACCCCAGCACGCTTAACCTTGGAGTGCTAATGGGATCCGGGGCGTTAGTACTGGTATGATCGCATCCACCCTACTGCGTGACCTTTATCACATAACCTAGAACAAGCTGAAATTCTAACGGATTCCGATAAATTCTTGTAGTGCATCTCCCTCCAGATTAAAAGGATTCCTTACTCTTCCGATGAAGCAAATGCTATTTTAACTTTTGGAACTTCCGATGACAAGCCATCAATCAACATATACAACTGCTTTCCATTCCTAAATTTTAAGATTCCTTGTAGTGGTAAAACTTCTTAGCCGCAGTTATCTATAAGTACTTTGGTTATCGGCCCCTTCAAAACTTTGATTTGTCAACTATCAATGGTATCCTGCAATAGTTGTACGCACATAAGAAGTTCTAATAAAAGACTCATATACCTGTAGCCGGCCTGTCCTTCTCTCGGTACGGAGGGTCAGAGAGTGAAGTATCCCCCTCATCGTGCTTGTACCATTCTGTTAGCCATCTCATCATGGCGATTGTTTATATAGTTCTATGTCATATACTCTCGCAATTGATATAACTAGCGGCTTGAAATTTCACGAAGGTTCATTGTCACCAGCTCGTTTCGACCAACGCAATATCCTTGAATCCTTTTCTTGCGATCTTATCTCCGTCTACTTTCATGGCTTCTCCTTGCATTTCCTTAGCTCATCTTGCTTCATAAGTCCCTATTACTTTTCAATTGCCCCATTGTCGAGTGTCATAATTCCTCCAATACCTTAGTCAGTCATCCCATATCAACGTGTCCTATACTTCCCTTTAATCAACCTGTAGCAATTATAGACGTATAATCTTTGTTATCTCATAAATCCTTGGTCCTCGTCCTTAAATTTTTGGAAAATTTTGACAGAGTTTCCCTATACTTCTTACTATCCAAACCCTACACGCAGCCCAGAAAATACATGCAATGCCTCACAGGGTCAAATATATACATGCGTAACACACCTTAGCCTCACAGGGCTCTCAATATCGAACATAAATGCAAAGATGACGAAACTTACCTCATGCGTCACAACTCGAAATATACTTGAACTTTTATCAATCGTCCTTGTATATTTCCCTGGTCACTTTCCTTTCCATTCATTGGCTATACATGTTATACCCCGTATTTTTATACGACGGATTATCTGTAAGTCAATCGACATAAATCCAAGGGCAAGATTATCTTCGAATATGCGACAAGAACCTTTTTAATCTCTGATGTCAACATGGCACGATTGGTTTATAAATTTCAAATAGTGTGGATATTATTGGAGATTAGGGATTAATTAACCAAGATTGGATTATTAAGTGGGATTAAAAGCTTAATTATTCATTAATTAGCCTAATTAGGCGTGTGGGCCCCACCCGAGTAATAATAATAAAAAAGGGTGCAATGGTGAGTCATCAAGGAGGGAGTACGTGTAACATGATAAGGAATCATATATATATGACCAAGTATAGTGGAAATGGTCATCTTCACAACCATTGTTGCTAATAAGTTTCAAGAATAAGGAAATGTACTCATGGCTGCTTTCGCCGCATTTATGGTCGAAGAAGAAGGCTCCATTTTATTGCTTAATAAAAGTTCTAAGATTGAAGGCAAGGAGATGAAGATAGAGAGGAAGGAAATCTCTCGGCCATAGCCATTGTTGGCCGAGAGAGTGAGCTTTGGAGAGGGCATCATTAGGAGCTAAACTCTTGAGAAGATTGTTGATGTTCAAGGCAAATTCAACGTAAATTGACCGTTGGAGGAAGTAGCGTGAAAAACAAGATCGTGAAGGTAAGAGTTGGTCATTTTTCATGTGTTTTATGGTTAATTGAGTGTATAAAATTATGCATGTTGGTATCGGGTTGTTTTTGAGGTTTAAAGTGAGCCGTGTGGTAGACTTATATGAAGTAATGTTTAATCTTCTTGTACATGTATTGAGGATGGTTTGAATGTATAAATTGTGTATGTTGTTGTTGGAATGTTATTGGATTGTTGTTGTGGTTGAAGTTGAGGTGATCCGTGAGCTTAGGTGAAGCCATGTTTGGTCTTATTTTGCATGTATTGTGGATGGATTGAACTTGCGATAATATATGTTAATGAATGAAAATTTTAGAATTTTGTATGTGGTTGTGTTGGGGCCGTGTAGGAGCTGTGTTGAATGGGATTCATATGTTGATTTATTTGAAGTTCTTGTGTTGTGCTATGGTGTAGTTAAACGTGAATTGATGTTAAAAAGAAATAGCATGTGTTGATGAAAGAAAACAGTCCAAGCCGTGGACTGCATTTTAGTGAAAGAGATGGACTAAGCTTATTTTGAATGTTGATTACCATTGTCATGGATTCTAAAATGAGAATAAGAGTATTGATGGTTAAAGACTAGAGTCGAAGACGTTATGGGCTCTTGTAGGAGTTAGTATGTCGTTAGTAGAATTCTTGCGAATATATGAACGAGGTTGCTAAATGTGTTGCAAGTTGGTCGGGCGGTTTTGAATAATGTACGGCTGTCCGAAATTCCCTCATAGCCTAATCGTAGTTTTTGATATCTCATTATAGGATAAAGTGCTACCGAGCGGCTTGTACGATTTGCGTAACGACTAAACGTTAAAGGTACGTAAAGCCTATTCCTTCTTTCTTTTGGCATGTCCTAGACGTTAAGTATGAAATGATATGAATCTTGGGGTAAATTCTATTCTCTAGTTCTGTGCATGACTTATGATTCTATATTCCGTTAATGCTATTGTCACGAGTTTACTACATGATTGACTAATGAATGATGTATAGAAGTTCCTACTCTTAAAAAGAATGGCATGAATAGAAGCATACTCGACTTTCAAAAACTACATCATGGAAATTGACACATGTACATGAAAGTCAAACGTTCCTTGCTATGACTTGTAATGAAAGTTGGAAAGAATTGAATATGATTATTATTCCAATACTTTAGAGCTGGTTAGTTACTTATTTATCGAGTCTCAAAAGATAAATTGCATTTATGTGGTTGCTTATTATTCTGCTCGTGCTTACTGCTATATTATTCACCGAGTCCCTCATTAGAGGGCCGGGACACGTTATATGATGTACATATGTATTATGGAGTGTGATCAGTTGGTATCGGAGCCGGTGGTGGGGCAAACCCAATGGTGGGGCAAACCCAGTGGTGGGGCAAACCCAATGGTGGGGCAAACCCAATGATGAGGCAAAATTTCACATTGGTTTAGGCCAATCCCACATTGGTTTAGGCGAATCCCACACTGGTTTAGGCGAATCCCACATTGGTGTAGGCGAATCCCACATCGGTTAATGTCACCTCATATGGCAAGTTATGATATTATGATGTGTTACGGTATGAACATGATGATTATTCGCTTATGTCACTCAGTTCCATTGTGGGCCAGATATGATACATGACATTGATATGCATGATTTGTATTTCAGGAGTAAGTATTTTGGCATTCTGATTATTATATTTGTCTTCTGTACCTCTGATGTAAGATTTGTGTTCTAGATGCAAGCATTTTGGTATTCTGGTTGTTATGCCCACTTTATGTACTCCTTACTTCGGTTATGACCTCGTTTTTTCTGTTTGCCGTGCTTTACATGCTCGCACATATTCCGTACCGACCCCTTTCTTCGGGGGTGCGTTTCATGCCACGCAGTATATACGACGATGAGTAGAAGATGTTCCAGCGGGAATTGGCGAGCTCCATTTTCTCCGGAGTGCTGCCGAGTCAGAATGTTAGAGTTGTGGTACTTTGGGTCATGTTAGAGACTTTGCAGACAGAGTCGAGTGTATGATATGTCAGTTTGTACGCGGCTATGTGGGCCGATATATCATTATGCATTAGGTTACAGATTTGTTTTGCAAGCGGCTATATAAGCCGATGTATTGTTGTGCATTATATTACAGATTTCATACGATTGCAGCTTTTATTTGATTTGAAAAAGATGAACAACATGTTTGTTTTCCGAAAAATTTTCATTATGTACTTATGTCATGATTTAAGGGCTAGCATGTTTATGAGTATTGCGAGAGTCAGCGGATTCGCTCGGCCCTAAGTAAGGGTCGGGTGCCCATCATGCCCTATCGGAAATTAGGGTGTGACAAATTGGTATCAGAGCAGTTCGTCCTAGGGGTTGTCTGCAAAGTCGTGTCCAAAAGAGAGTCCCCGTTTATGGTGTGAAGCGCGCCACATTTATAAATAGGAGGCTACGGGGCATCTAGGATGGTTACTCTTTTTTTTCACATCTTAGATCGTGCCATAGAGCCAAGTCATAGGAAATGAGATTCCTTACCCTGACCTTTGATTTCAGCAGAAGAATGGCAGCGACAGAAGAAGGTGACTAGCGATATTGGAAATTACAAAGCACGCATGTAAGCAAAGGTATGAAAGATACATGTCGGGTAAGATATTGTGAAATACAAGCTGAAGATTAAAAGGGAAAGTAAACAAGAAAGTGTAACAGGTGCAGTTCGAGTTGGGCATACGAGGTATGTTCATCATTATCGTACTGTTGTTGATATTGGGAGCCCTGTGAGGTACGTGCTATGATATGATATGTATATATGTATTTTGGCCCTGTGAGGCATTATTGGTATTTCCTGGTGCAGGTTTTGAGATAGTAAGAAATATAGAGGAAACTCTTCCGAAATTTTCCCAGAAAAAAAAAAATGAATGAGATATGGGTTTGTGAAATGACTTGAAAGGTCGTACTAATAGTAATGATAAGTTTTGACTAAGCTATGAGTGCGGCTAACATCGAGAAAGAAGTAAAAGTATGATTAAGACAAGAGTAAGGAGGAAAAGAATTGTGATGGATATGAATGTGTTGATAAGACAGCTGGTGAGATATTAAGGATAAGATTGACCGGAAAAGGTAAGAAGTTAAAGTGTTACGCTATGGGACCGAATACGAACGGGACATAATAAGGATTGTTATGAGAATAAGTAAAGCCTAGTGAGAAGGTGGCCAAAGGTAGGGTGTGATCTATGTAGCTAGAATGTAAAGGCAAGCTGATCTTTGTTTTCACTATAGGATAAGCTTGGGAAGTACTGGCACAATGATAGTTGGAAAAGAAAGAAGGTGAGTAGATGAACGGCAAAAAGGATCAGAATGTTGGAATAAAAGTGCCGCCTAATTGAGATTGGAAAATACGGACATAGGGTGAGTATAATCGGATAACGACATAAGTACACCCCTAAAGGGGGGAAGCGGGTGCGAGAAATGGAAATGTAAGATGAAGACAATCGACGCTTAGAATTCCAGACCGGTGAGTGGGTGTGCTTGAAGATATCACCCATGGAGGGTTTAACCCGATATGTATTGGACCTTATTACATTGTTCGTAAGGTAAGAATTATGCGTACCAAGGACGTGACTTCTGTTAAGGTATTATGGCGGAGCGATAACAGAGAGAAGATGACTTGGGAAGCTGAAGAGAAGATGAAGAAGAAATATGTTAATAAAGGAAAACCCCGAGATCTTTATAAGACCCTATGCGACTAATTGAACATTCGAGGACGAATGTTCTAAAAGGGGGAAGAATGTTATACCCCGTATTTTTATACGACGGATTATCTGTAAGTCAATCGAAATAAATCCAAGGGCAAGATTATCTTCGAATATGCGACAAGAACCTTTTTAATCTCTGATGTCAACATGGCACGATTGGTTTATAAATTTCAAATAGTGTGGATATTATTGGAGATTAGGGATTAATTAACCAGGATTGGATTATTAAGTGGGATTAAAATCTTAATTATTCATTAATTAGCCTAATTAGGCGTGTGGGCCCCACCCGAGTAATAATAAAAAAAAAGGGTGCAATGGTGAGTCATCAAGGAGGGAGTACGTGTAACATGATAAGGAATCATATATATATGACCAATTATAGTGGAAATGGTCATCTTCACAACCATTGTTGCTAATAAGTTTCAAGAATAAGGAAATGTACTCGGTCGCTTTCGCCGTTATTTATGGCCGAAGGAGAAGGCTCCATTTTATTGCTTAATAAAAGTTCTAAGATTGAAGGCAAGGAGATGAAGATAGAGAGGAAGGAAAGCTCTCGACCATAGCCATTGTTGGCCGAGAGAGTGAGCTTTGGAGAGGGCATCATTAGTGAGCTAAACTCTTGAGAAGATTGTTGATGTTCAAGGCAAATTCAACGTAAATTGGACTGTTGGAGGAAGTAGCGTGAAGAACAAGATCGTGAAGGTAAGAGTTGGTCATTTTTCATGTGTTTTATGGTGAATTGAGTGTATAAAATTATGCATGTTGGTATCGGGTTGTTGTTGAGGTTTAAAGTGAGCCGTGTGGTAGACTTATATGAAGTAATGTTTAATCTTCTTGTACATGTATTGAGGGTGGTTTGAATGTATAAATTGTGTATGTTGTTGTTGGAATGTTATTGGATTGTTGTTGTGGTTGAAGTTGAGGTGATCCGTGAGCTTAGGTGAAGCCATGTTTGGTCTTATTTTGCATGTATTGTGGATGGATTGAACTTGCGATAATATATGTGAATGAATGAAAATTTTAGAATTTTGTATGTGGTTGTGTTGGGGCCGTGTAGGAGAGTTTGTGTTGAATGGGATTCATATGTTGATTTATTTGAAGTTCTTGTGTTGTGCTATGGTGTAGTTAAACGTGAATTGATGTTAAAAAGAAATAGCATGTGTTGATGAAAGAAAACAGTCCAAGCCGTGGACTGTTTTAGTGAAAGAGATGGACTAAGCTTATTTTGAATGTTGATTACCATTGTCATGGATTCTAAAATGAGAATAAGAGTATTGATGGTTAAAGACTAGAGTCGAAGACGTTATGGGCTGCTGTAGGAGTTAGTATGTCGTTAGTAGAATTCTTGCGAATATATGAACGAGGTTGCTAAACGTGTTGCAAGTTGGTCGGGCGGTTTTGAATAATGTACGGGCTGTCCGAAATTCCCTCACAGCCTAATCGTAGTTTTTGGTATCTCATTATAGGATAAAGTGCTACCGAGCGGCTTGTACGATTTGCGTAACGACTAAACGTTAAAGGTACGTAAAGCCTATTCCTTCTTTCTTTTGGCATGTCCTAGACGTTAAGTAAGAAATGATATGAATCTTGGGGTAAATTCTATTCTCTAGTTCTGTGCATGACTTATGATTCTATATTCCGTTAATGCTATTGTCACGAGTTTACTACATGATTGACTAATGAATGATGTATAGAAGTTCCTACTCTTAAAAGAATGGCATGAATAGAAGCATACTCGACTTTCAAAAACTACATCATGGAAATTGACACATGTACATGAAAATTTCGAAACGTTCCTTGCTATGACTTGTAATGAAAGTTGGAAAGAATTGAATATGATTATTATTCCAATACTTTAGAGCTGGTTAGTTACTTATTTATCGAGTCTCAAAAGATAAATTGCATTTATGTGGTTGCTTATTATCGCTCGTGCTTCTCTGCTATATTATTCACCGAGTCCCTCATTAGAGGGCCGGGACACGTTATATGATGTACATATGTATTATGGAGTGTGATCAGTTGGTATCGGAGCCGATGGTGGGGCAAACCCAGTGGTGGGGCAAACCCAATGGTGGGGCAAACCTAATGATGAGGCAAAATTTCACATTGGTTTAGGCCAATCCCACATTGGTTTAGGCGAATCCCACACTGGTTTAGGCGAATCCCACATTGGTGTAGGCGAATCCCACATCGGTTAATGTCACCTCATATGGCAAGTTATGATATTATGATGTGTTACGGTATGAACATGATGATTATTCGCTTATGTCACTCAGTTCCATTGTAGGCCAGATATGATACATGACATTGATATGCATGATTTGTATTTCAGGAGTAAGTATTTTGGCATTCTGATTATTATATTTGTCTTCTGTACCTCTGATGTAAGATTTGTGTTCTAGATGCAAGCATTTTGGTATTCTGGTTGTTATGCCCACTTTCTGTACTCCTTACTTCGGTTATGACCTCGTTTTCTGTTTGCCGTGCTTTACATGCTCAGTACATATTCCGTACTGACCCCCTTTCTTCGGTGCGTTCCTTTCATGCCACGCGAGTATATACGGAATGAGTAGAAGATGTTCCGGCGGGAATTGGCGAGCTCCATTTTCTCCGGAGTCCGCCGAGTCGAGAGTGTTAGAGTTGTGGTATTTTGGGTCATGTTAGAGACTTTGCAGACGAGTCGAGTGTATAATATGTCAGTTTGTACGCGGCTATGTGGGCCGATATATCATTATGCATTAGGTTACAGATTTGTTTTGCAAGCGGCTATATAAGCCGATGTATTGTTGTGCATTATATTACAGATTTCATACGATTGCGGCTTTTATTTGATTTGAAAAAGATGAACAGCATGTTTGTTTTCCGAAAAATTTTCATTATGTACTTATGTCATGATTTAAGGGCCAGCATGTTTATGAGTATTGCGAGAGTCAGCGGGTTCGCTCGGCCCTAAGTAAGGGTCGGGTGCCCATCATGCCTTATCGAAAATTAGGGTGTGACAATACATTTCAATAATACTTGCAACATTCTTACCATATCTGACTTATAATCCTTTTTTCCATTACTTACCTCTGTACTGTTTCCTTCAACTTCTGTCATCTGCAATCTTACAACTGAACTTATCATTAAATTATACATGTAACTAATTCCCCCTACTTTCTTTGTACAATCAGCTTATGTTGACTATGACCAATTGATTCTCATAGAAGATGCACATCTTGATGACGTAATTTCAACAAAGTGACTTATCTCTGTAATCCTAATATCATCATCCTCTTCCTTTGTCAACACCATTCTTCCGCTGAAATCAAGGATTAGTACAAGAAATTTCATGTCCTATGACTTGGCTCTCCCGTACGATCTAAGATGAGAAAATAAGGTCAATCATTCCTAAATGCCTTGCAGCCTTTTGTTTACAAATGTGGTCGGCTTCAAACCCATAAATAGGACTCTGCTAGACATGGCTTGCAGACAACCCTAGGACAGAACTGCTCTGATACCAATTTGTCACACCTCACCCTTGGTAAGACGTGATTGGCACCCGGCACCTTGCGGAACCGAGCATACCAACTTACAACTCACATCCTCTATGTCTCGAATGGAAACAATAAGATCAACAGGCTAAATATGAACATAATATCATGCATAAGTAAATGTACAGTAGGACCATGATGCCGACATTACTTCTGTCACAATATGATTAAGCTGTACACACGAACTATCTGCAAAGCCTCTATGAACATAACTGAGGTATACAGGTCGGGATAGAGCCCCCGACTTAGCCTTACCACAATTTATATATATATCTATAGACTCCGACTCAGCAATGCTCCAGGAAGAAGTGGAGCCACCAGTTGAGACCAGTACCTGAAGGCACCCTACGATGAAAGATCCTCGTCTTGTCTATATACACCTTCTGGAGTATGCTGTGTGTGGCACCAGCGTCGGAGTGGTGACCACGTTCCTGAGCCTTATGCATGATCTCTGTTTGCATTATGTACATATGTCTTCGCACAGTTTGGTATATATTGATCCGGTATTCTCTCTCGTACCTTTCACTTCGTTATGGTTTGGATTTCGTACTTTATGCTTTACATACTCAAGACATCTTCCGTACCGACCCCCCTTTCTTCGGGGCGGCGTTTCATGCCCGCACTACGGCAGGTTCGTGATCTTCCAAAGCAGTAGGCTGCACATTCTGCTATTACAGAGTGCTCCTTTTGGTCCGGAGCCCATATGTTGGTACCTATCTTCCGCGATGTTTATGCTTTTGTATATTTGATTATTTGGGGTACGGCGGGGCCCCCGTCCCGTCATATGTTTTCGTTTTGATTTGTAGAGGCCTCCGTAGTCATATATGTGGGTCATGGGTCATGTGTGTGTTCGTTTGTTTACAATCTGTGTCTTACAGCGGTCCCGTTTGCTGCTATGGCCAAAACGGCCCATTTGTCCGTATACGTGTATGTATCTGGCGATGTATATTCCGCCAATCTATCAGATTTGGATGCGGCCTAAATGGCCCGTACTTTTGTATATGTGTGTATATCTGTTCGGCGATGTGTATTCCGCCGCCCCTTCTAACTATGATATGATAATTTTTGCACGCGCGACCGCTTAAGATAATATTTGCTTTTAATCTGTTTGAGATAATTAATATGAAAGTTTGAGTTAGATAAAAATATGACGAGTTAATATGTACGTCGTTTGGGGTGTCCAAGTAGGACATCGGGCCGCGGCCACGGAGCCGGGTCGTGACAAAAGTGGTATCGCAGCGATTTGTCCTCGAATGTCTACTGTGCCGTGTCTCAGAGTCTTGTTTATCGGTGTGTCGTGCACCACATCTATAAACAGGAGGCTACAGTGACATTTAGGTGTTGCCTTTCTTTGGATCTTAGATCGTGCGATAGAGCCACCGTAGGAAATGAATTCCTTTTACTAACCTTTGATTTAAGCCGAAGACAAGTATCGACATAAGACAAGGATTGATGATATTGGAAGCTACACAAGATAGTGTAAGTAATGGTACGGAGGATGTGTATTGGGGAAGTTATTTGAAGTATGATTGAAATGTAAAGTTGAAGATCGAAAAGGAAAATAAATAGGAAAATGCCACCGGTGCTATTTGAGTTATGTATGTAAGGTAAGTCTCGACATCTTCATATTTTTACTTGAAATTATTAGCCTTGTGTGGCTATGCTACGATATGATACGTACGTATATATGTTGGCCCTATGAGGCATTGTTGGTATTTTCGCGCGTGTGTTTTGGGACAGTAAAAAATACAGAGGAACCTCTGCCCAAATTTTTCCAAAATTATAAAAAGGAAAATGAGATGTACGTTCTTAACTTGTTTTGAAAGTCGATACCGATAGAGTAAATCTATTACGTTGGATTAAAAATTTAAGAGATACCCTCCATGTCATTCGTAAGAAGCACCGTCCTTATGTGGGAAATTCTATTTTGAGAAAGTATATATGAGCAGCAAATTTGCAATTTATTTAAACGGACCAAAATACGTTCCGACCACACTTTGCTTTAGAAAAGCCTATGTTGAAGGGCAAAAATGTCCAGCAGTTAAGTTTCACCTTATTGGAAAAATACAAAGCGTATGACAAGTAGTTGGGAATTAAATGGTTCGCTTACTACTCCTATATATATATATATGGAGGTAATTATGTTAATTAAGTACTAAGAAGTTCTGCGATGTTTGTTGGACTCTAGTTTCCTTCTGCTAGTGGTTGGAGAGAGCCTTACAGAAATATTTTACCAGTTCCCGACGACTGATTGGAGTTGGAATTTGTGGAATAAAAATTTAAATTTGTGGGTTGTGCAGAATTAGATATATAGACGAAGGTAAGTATTGAGGATTTAGATAAGGGGCGACACGGTAATTATATGGTCAGAAAAGCAAAGGAATCCTCTCTAGATCGGAGTGGGACCCGCTACGAGAACGTTTTGGAAATTGTTAAGACCCCGACTTGCCTAAAATTATGTGATAAAGGTCGTGCGGGGCAGTTGATACGATTATACCGGCTTTAACGCACCTAAATGCATCAAAGTTTTAAGGTTAAGCGTGCTAGGGCCAGAGCAATTCTGGGATGGGTGACCCCCTGGGAAATGTACTAAAATTTTCACAAATATAGATATGAGAGACAAATGGGAAATTTGGGGTAATCTAAAGGAAATTAGAGTATGTGGAATGGTTAGCAACTTTATAGAGGTCGCGTGAGTTGCGACGGATTAGATTGGTGAAAAGGAAGAGGAGCAACGCAGCTCTGAAATTAGAGTAAGTTGGGGCAAGTGATTGGGAATGTCTTGTAAAAGAAATGACAGAGATATATATATATATGTATGTGTAGGACTCCCCTTTTATGACTATGTCGATCGATGGGTGAACCCTAATAGCTAGTGTTGTAATATATGGAAGATATTAAGTGGACAGAATTTATGAGACAAAGTGAAGGGTGTGGGATAGATGTTACGAGATAAACTGATATTGATTTTGCTCCCGGTTGACATTGGAAAATTCTAATACAACGATATTTGGAAAGAAAGGAGAGTAATTGAATAGAACATAAGGAGATCAGAACGTCAGAAAAGTTGGAAGTAAGAAACGTAATTAAGCAGAGCCTCAAAAGAGCCGACGGGCAAAGTACGAAATTATTTGCAAAAAGGAACTGGAATGTAATAATGCAGGGCAAAAGGAAAACCCATGGTATGGAACGATGAATTATGTGAATATCAAGAAATGCAAATATCGAGAAAGCGGAACGACAGATAAGGAACGGGTGTAAAAGAGGGGATAACTTAGCCGAATCTGCTAATGAGGAAGAATATGATTACTAAAAGATAAATTTCTACATTAATTACGTTATTCGAGGACCAGCTATTAGATAAGATTTTGTACTATGTGATCGAGAGTTCTCATCGCCTCATGATTTTATTAAGGTCTCGTGCGGGGCAAACCAAGTTATAGATTGTAAAGAAAAGGCATGGATGTGGTGTAAGTACAGCCCCTTAAAAAGGGGGGGAGAACGTATTACGTTAGACTTAAAACGGCATTACAATATCTTTGGATGTCAAGAAAAGAAAGAATGAAAGACGCCTTAAGGAACTGCTTCTCGCCAATACGAATTGTGATATGTTTATGTCATGATTTAATCCCCCTATCGGGTAAACGGATGTTGTACCTAAATACGCAGTAATATGTTTTAAAGAATAGTAATAAAGGCAAGAGAATGGCTGCGAGCTAGGTTCCTAAAGAGTAATGGAGAGGATTATCAGACTCAACGAATATTTCGGGTAATAACGATTATCGTAATAGGAATACCAGTGCTTGGTAGTGTGGAAATCTTTGAAGGAAAGAAAGGGGTTCGTTAGATACTAGAAAATAGTTCATAGACCACTAATCACATGAAACCCGAGGAGATACGCCATGAAATTATGGCGGCATTATTATATGGAGTCCACGCTGATAATTGTATAGACCATCAGAGTCTCCAGTATATTTTAAGCAAAAAGAAGCTGAATTTGCGATAAGGAAAATGGTTTGAATTATTGAGAGATCGTGACGTCGATATTCTGTACCACCCTGAAAAAGTGAATGTTGTGGCAGACGTTCATGGTCGCGATCTATGGGCAATTTGACCGGCGTACAGCCAGAAAGGAGGAATTGGTTCATGAAATCCATCAGTTAGTTGGCCTTAGAGTCCATTTGGACGGTTCTGGAAATATTGGGGGTTTCTGTCCGAGAAGTGTTGAATCATCGATTATGGAAAAGGTAAAATAGCGTCAGTTCAAGGATGCCATTCCAATACGGTGCAGAGTTCGTTGGTCAATATCCAACCGCGAAGAGTCCAAAATCGAGCATCAAAAGCTCGGCGGATTGCTACAAGAAACGGAAATTTTAGTTTGGAAATGAGAAACGATTAACATGGACTTTATTATAGGTTTACCGCGCACTCCGCGCGGTACGATTTTAATTGGATTATTGTCAAAGATTGACGAAATCAGCCCATTTCCTTTCGGATAGAACTATTTATTCGGTACGAGGATTATGCTAAATGCGTATATTAAAGAGATAATAAGATTTCACGGGACTCCTGTATCTGTTATACCGACAGAGGTGCTCAGCTTACGACTAACTTCTAGGGATCGCCCCAGGAAGGACGGAGAACTCAGGTGCGTTATGGCACAGTATGTTATCCTCGGTCCGACGGACAGGCCGAGCGTACTATTCAGACACTGAGAAGATATGCCATGGGTCTATGTTATTGACTTCAAGGATAGTGAAGGTGATCATTTACCGTTAACTGAATTTGCCTATAATAATAATAGTTACCGTCCCAACATTCAGATGACATCATACGAATACGAGACCTTATATGATAGAAAAATGCAGATCTCCGATTGGTTGGTGCGATATGGGTGAAGCAAAGTTGATCGGACCAGGTATGATTCAGCAAGCAGTTAGTAAGATAAAAGCTCACTCGGGGATGGTTGTTGACTGCCCAGAGTCGACAGAAATCATATACGGATAAACGACGCCAACCGTTAGAATTCTAGATTGATGACTGGCTATTTATGAAGGTGTCACTTATGAAGTGTGTGATGAGATTCGGTAAACAGAGTTAACTCAGTCCGCGGTATATCGGACCGTATCAGGTTATTTGAAAGGTAGGCGAGGTCGCCTATGAGCTAGACTTACCATCTGATCCGGAGGCAGTACATCCGGTATTCCGTGTATCCACGTTCAGAAAATGTGTTGGTGATCCTCCTGGAATATTTCCAGTGGATGACATTTAGATGACGAAGGAATTGTCTTATGAGAAGCAACCTGTAGCCATTCTGAATGGTCAGGTGAGGAGGTTGCATACCCGGGGACATACCCTCTGGTAAGGTTTTATAGCGAAACAATAATGGAGAAGAAACGACCTGGGAAGCAAAGGACGAAATGAAGAGGAGGTATCCTCGCTTGTTCCCTATACTTACAGGTAATTCGAATTTCTAAATCTGTTATATTGATCGACAGATGACTGATGCGTGCTATTCATAAAGAGAAACTCCCCCGCCATGCTTGTGAGACCCTATAAGGCTAATTTAACATTCGAGGACGAATGTTCTAAAGGGGGGGAGGATGTTATATCCCGTGTTTTTGCGCATTTGAAAAATTTGGAATAATCTTGCCTTGTGGGAAATAAGGCTATGTTTTTATTTTATTTAACATATGTGTGATATTCATGAGAATTATTGAAGCGGAAATACGGAAGAAGGTCAAGGGCGAAATTGGAATTTTGGGAATTAGTTTCGGGAATTACAAAAAAAAAAATGGGATCCATAATTGTTTGGGCTCAAAAAAAAAAAAAAAAAAGAAGTAGAAGAGGCCCAAGCCATGGTCCATTATAAAGGACCCAAGCCCAACATAATTCATCCATGTGATGAATTAATAAAGAGGATATATATTAGTCATAATCCCATGGAATTTTCAAGACAAACTTAGAAGGAGAAAAACAAAAGAAAGAAGAGCAAACAAAAGAGGCCATTCGGCCATGTCTATGATTTTTTGCCCCTTTGAAATATTGTTCCAAAAATTATTTTCTTGTGGTATTCCTACTAATTTAAGGGTCCTCTACAACTTGGTGTAGTTATTTTGGAAGATAGGGTGCTTGTTTCATCAAATTAGTACCTTAGTCAAGTGAAGAAGTTGGAAGAAAAAGGTAAGAATTAATTCCCTTTTATTATGTTATGAAGGTTTGTTTGTGTTGTAGTATATGGAAATGAGTAGAATATATAGAAATATGGAAGTTTGCAAAGTGGGTGTGCATGTGTGCATGTGGCCGTATATGTGCTATGTTGTATAGTTAGGATGAGTTGAATTTTATGTTGTGTTTTAGTTGTGGTTATTGTGAATTTGTATTGGAAATGAAAGTGGAATGAAAATTGGATGAAGTTGGCAAATTGGCATGTTGGCCGTGTGGTATGGGTTGGTAGAATGGAAATGGATTAATTTTGTTTAGTATGTTAATTGTGTTGTTGTGATCCTTATAATGTAAAGGAAGGCTAGATGGTTTAATTTGGCATTGAAGTTGATTGTAGAAGATTATGTTATTTTAGAATGGCTTTATGATATTATGGAAATGAAGTTGTCAAAGTGTGGATTATTGTTGTTGGTTATGAATTTGTAAGTAGAAAATGTGTTGTGATGGTTTTGTTGCATATGTAGGAATTTTGAGTGGAATATGGAATTGATGGAATTGTTGAATATTGGATATATGGCTTGAAATACTTTTTGGCCTAAGTTTAATGATCTCAAATTAGTAAGTAAATATGAAAATATTGAAGTTAGTTGGGAATGTGAAGTTAAGAATAGAAGTTGTTGCATTATGTTGGAAAAAGACTATTTGTATTAGAAATGCGTTTTCGGTTGATTATTGATATTGTTGATATTGTTGTGGTTGTTGTTGTTGATATTATGGCCGAGCTAAGTCTCGGGGATGTTGAATTTATAGGGAAATGCTGCCGAAATTTCGGTAGACAAATATGGATTTAAGTTTGAATGCATAAAAGCTTGAAACTTATATTTGGCAACTATGACCAATTGTAGATTTTGAAGCAAACGGGATTTGAGTTTGGGCGAGCGTAAGAAGTGTAAAAGGTATGTAAAGCTATCCATTTTCTTCTTTTGGCATGTCCTAGCCATACTAGGTTGAGGTTTGAGCCTCGGGGGCAATTCTGTTCATCGAAATCCGAGTCTGATTTTAGGTACTATTCATTCAATGTAATTGAATTATAACTCTTATGTTTTGTTGGAAAACTATCCGAACATCCATAATTTGCACAAATGTGATAGAATCGTTTTGAAATTTACATGGATGACTCCATAGAGTCGATGTTCGTAATTTGTGTCCACCACCTCGACTCGACCCGAGGTGGGCCCACTAGCCCCGAGACTCCTTCGTTTGCCCTAATACACTTATCTTTGTATAATGTCGGGAAAAGACCTTTGCTTATGATTTTGGCTATTATAGAACAACGTTTTGATTGCTCCATGATATTCTGATTTATATTTTAAACTATAAATACGATTTCAAAAGTATTTTGTGAGATAAGTGTCACGACCCAACCCCGTAGGCCGTGACTAGTGCCCGATCTGGGCACCCAAACACACCTATCAGACGCTATCACAAGGTATATCAAACGCATCCAAGTATATAACAGAAGCCGACAAGGCTGTGTTCCAAATTTATATAATTTCCAGAAAAATTTCGGCAGAGTTTCCTTTGTTTTACGGACTATCCAAAATAACCCAACGCAGAAAAATACCAACAAAGGCCACACGGGGCCATCAAAACAACATATATACATATGTGGGCCGACAAGGTCGCCACGGCGAATGATATCGCCCAAACACAACGAGATACAAACACGGTACATGTAGTAGGCACAACCCACTAACATGTCCACGGACCTCTAAACGGACGAGACGAGAATCATATGACGGGACGGGGCCCGCCGTACCCCCTGAGCAAACAAATATATACACCACGGACGAGTATGTACCAAAGAGATAGGCTCGGAATAAGAAGCACTCCAAGACCGGCGATGAAAATCCTAGGCCGGCGGATCACCAAAATCTGTACCCGGGCATGAAACGCGGCCCCCGACGAAAGGGGTCGGTACGGAATATGTGCGAGTATGCAAAGTAGAAATATACAATATATCAAATGCGAGTCATAATCGAAGCGGAAGTACAAAAATTAAGTACATATCCAAAATACCAAAACGTTTACTTATTAATAATATTTTTCTCAAGAAAACGAATTATGCATAGGACTCAGTGTCACACCACATACCGCGGTCAAAATCCAGCGGCACTATCACATCACATAACATACCGCGGCCAAATACCCGGCGGCAATAAATAGAACATACCGCGGCCAAATACCCGGCGGCAATATCACGAACATACGCGGCCAAATACCCGGCGGCTATATCACGTAACATAACATACATAACATAACATAACATACCGCGGCCAAATACCCAGCGGCAATATCACATAACGGCATACAAATCATTATTACAAACCCAATATAATAACCAAAGCGTACTATTATTTCCAACCCAAGGAAATAGTCAATTCAAATTTTCTCCGAATGTCACTCGAAAGCATATCAAGCCAAACTTCAGAAATCATAATCCCGTATCAAAATCACATGCATATGAGCAAATAAATAATTAAGTTACCTTTCAAAAATCCGATGACCAAATATATTTACTAACATCGGAAAGTGCGAGAAACAAGTTTATGAGCAAATAAATAATTTATCGATGAATTAGTACACCAAAGCTACAACCCTCTGAAATCGTCCTTATGTGTCAAACTGTATTATCAAACTCAATAAAGTAGTTAAAATAACTATTTTTTTAGTAATTGGAGCGATGGTCAAAAGTTCTCTTTCGAAATCTCGCAAACATACCAAAAGATAAGTAAAATAGTCATATTTGAAATCGGAATAATCATTACAACCTTTTCTTTCAAAAATTGTCTAAATTACATAAAAGGGCATCGCGGGACCCACGGACGGGTGTATACCCGAGCTGGGCCCGCCTATGGAAAACATACTCATCCTACATCATACAAACTCCTACGAAAATTTCAAAGCAATCCGAGCTTTTTCGTGAAAGTTATGGGCGTTTGAACTTTTGGAATCGCTAAAGAATAAGCTTTAAAACCAAAAATCAGCTTTCATGAAATCTTTACAAA
This sequence comes from Lycium ferocissimum, assembly GCF_029784015.1. NCBI lineage: Eukaryota > Viridiplantae > Streptophyta > Magnoliopsida > Solanales > Solanaceae > Lycium > Lycium ferocissimum. The sequence goes on along the minus strand of NC_081347.1, from coordinate 33,102,277 downwards.
TTATGAATTCCAAGGATATAAGGATCAATGTTATGGCATATTAGCACAAGAATACCAAGGAAACACATGTGAATCGTAAACAAGCTCGGATTGCGAGAATAGAGTTTCCTAGAGGCTCGTATCATAGCCTATTTTAACTAAGGCATGCCAAAAGGAAAGGTTACTTTACATACCTCAAACGCTCTCCAATATAATCCGAACTCAAGCTAAATCCAACCTATGATTCGGGATGCCCAATGTCTACAAACAAGTCATAAAATGCCAAACATTAGCTAATGACTTCTGGGCCTTTAAATTCCAATTTCGCCCTTAATTCTACAGAAATTTGGGCAGCATTTCCCCTGTAAATAGGACACCCCGAGAATTTAACTCGGCCAAAACAATCAACAACAACAACAACAATAACCAACCTAGCAACATTAATAATTAATCCGAAAGGCAAAACAACAATAATAGCTCTCTTTCCATCATTCAACAACTTTCATAAATTCACTTCGACGACTTGCATTCAAGCCAACGTCGACGCTTATACATTCACATACTAACCCGAACCCATACCAACCATATTTAAAGACATTCTAAGCAATTCATACAACATTTCCAACATTCCATAAATTTTCCCAAGCTGCCCGAAAACAGCCCCTAAACCGAGACACCCCTTTTTTTCATGCTCCTCATTTCCACACCATGATTTGTATCCACAATTTATTCTAACAATGCTATCTCATCCATATACCAATTACATTAAATATACAATAGCCTCCAAATCAGTCCGCAACATTTACAACATCAATTTGAGTCAATAAACATTCATTTCCAACATAAAATTCATAGCGACGACGATTAAAACATTAAGCGATATTCATTCGTTCATTGTCATATAATATGACCCATTTTGACCAACACTACACATATACATAAATGAATAATTCTCAATCGTTCTTCACCTTACAATGATCATAATCAACTAACTAGGCATTAATTCGTAATTTCAATCACAACACAACAACACCCATTTACACGGCTCAAGCTCCACATACACAACTCACTTCCAACATTTCATATTTCATGATTTTCCTCCATTATAACATACTACAACAAACATACAGCCTTCACAATACAAAAAACATAATGAATGCTTACCTTTCTTCTTCAACTTTCCAATAGCCTAGGGTTTCCAAAAGATGAAAAATAATGGATTGATCGCTCCAACGATGCTTCCACGCTACTTAGGGACCTCAAAATAATGGGTTTACATCAACAAAATAATTTTGGAAGAGCTAAAAATGGAAGTGAATTTTTTTTTGTTGGCGAGAGCCTTCAATGGAGGGTCTTCAACTTTTTTTTTTTTTGTTCAAGTGTGGTGAATGAAGTAAATGAAGTGGAATGAAATTGTGGTCATCTTTTAATACTTAAATGAATTGTACACTTGCCCTTTGCCCACACTAATGTGTTGTCCCAATTAAAAGATGACACAAATTTGTGTGTGGGGTCCCTCTCCACTATACACGGCCCACCAAGGAAATTGTGGATGATTTCAACTTCCAATTTTATCACTTTTGGTCCCAAATTTTCCTAATTGTTCCATACCAATAAATTCATGCACAACTTATATCTCAAAATAAAATCGAAGGTCAAGAATCCCGACTTTGTATCCCGAAATAGTTTTGTCCTTAACTTATCATAATTAGTCCGGATTGTTCCAATGTACAAGAATACGGGTTCTAACATCCTCCCCCCCTTTAGAACATTCGTCCTCGAATGTTAAATTAACCTTACGGGTCATACAAACAATTCGGGGAAGTTTCTTTTACAACAATCACAAACGGTTCATACATCAGTCAACATAACCAATTAAAGAGTCCAAATTACCTGTACCCGTATCTGGTGGAGCCTCCTGATCCTGTCCACGGGTCAACACATATAGGCGGTTCGATGGACCGCCTGAACTGGAGGCTCCGCCACGGCCTCTGCCACGACCTGCTGGAGTCGGCATGCCCCGCCCCATCGAGCGCATAGATGCGGGGGGGAAGACGAACCGACAACCGACCCGTGGGCCGAGCTGCCCCTGCATCGCCCCTGAGTGGACAATCTCTCATATAGTGGCCCTGCTGGCCACAGATAAAGCAAGCACCCGTGGCACGATAACACTCCCCCGAATGGAGTCCCCTACAATGAGGACATCGGGTAGGGGTGGCCTCCACTGGCTGGAATCTCCGTCCATCTGTGAGCCGGAGCCCTGGAACTCTGCCCTGCCTCTAAGTACCCCGCACCATCTGGGCTCCAACCGGTAAACTCTGGGGGTGTAGTACCGGCGCCGGGCCGGGGAGGGTATCTACTCACGCTGGCGCCGGGCTCGCCCCCGAGACTCCCCCGAATATGCCGGACACAGCCTCTCGGGGTTGGCCCCCGGTCATAATCCCTGTCGGGATGACGCCCCCGGTATCGGTCCTCCATACCCCGGGGTGTGGGCACGTATACGGCGATATCCATCCACGGTCGGGCCGCCATCACCGCGCATCTATCAATCAAGTAATCATCCGCCCTATCCTGGCGGTGCATCCAGGTCGGTCATATCGACAACATAAGCGGGCGCATATCGGCCGGCGAATCAAACTCCGCATCGTACTCCCTAACACTCCGCCCCTGCGCTTCAACAACAGTAAATCGGTCTACGGCTCGCCTCACCTCCGGGAGGCGGAAAATGGGCGAAAAAGCCTCGGTAAACTTGCCCCGTACGGTTGGAGAGGCACCTCGCCTCGGACAACATCCACGACTCATACCGCTAGTCGCTACATCGTGCAACCGGTAGGATGCCATCTCAACCGACTCTGTCTTAGAAGCACTAATCAATCGCGGTGCGCCGCATCCTGCCGGACGGATAAACTCGCGAGGATCCCTTCGTGGGCTTGGACCCGAAGAACTCGGTGGTCCACAAAGTAGAAAATCACAGGGCCACCGCGATCGCCGCGCCACCGCCACACGATCATCCCTCGCTCCCGTCCGGGGATCTCGTCCGCTACTAACCGAGTCAATAACATGCGCATCTCTCGTAGGTCCCATCGTCGCCCCTCGGGCCGGGGTGCCGGAGGTACGTGCATCGGTGCCGCGGGGGGCGGTGGAGCCGCCCCGTGCGGGGGCCCGTGGGCCGCTCCAAATCCTCTCGATGCGGGCGCGCGCAGTTAACCAGCCGTCGGAGGCACAATATCCGGCTCTATCCGAGCACGAGCCTAGTAGTCGCCGGGCTCGCTAGTCTCCCACCGCGGACTTGCCCTTCGGGCAAATCGTGGCCATCCCGGAGGCATCACCGAAACATAACATCTCGTCGAGAGGAGTCATCCCGCTAACATACTCTATCGCACGATCTAAGATCGAAGAAAAGACAACATCCTAAATGTCACGTAGCTTCCCGTTTATATGAGGTGGTGCACAACACATCGATAAACAAGACTCTACTAGACACGATCGTGGAAACTCCGAGGACAACCGCTCCGATACCACTTCGTCACGACCCAACCCCGTAGGCCGTGACTAGTGCCCGATCCGGCACCCAAACACACCTATCGACGCTATCACAAGGTATATCAAACGCATCCAAGTATATAACGAAGCGAGCGACAAGGCTGTGTTCCAAATTTATATAATTTCCAGAAAAATTTTGGCCGAGTTTCCTTTGTTTTACGGACTATCCAAAATAACCCTGCGCATAGAAAATACCAACAAAGGCCACACAGGGCCATCAAAACAACATATATACATATGTGGGCCGACAAGGCTGCCACGGCGAATGATATCGCCCAAACACAACAGATACAAACACGGTGTGCATAGGCACAACCCACTAACATGTCCATAGACCTCTAAATACACAAAGATACGTAATCATATGACGGGGACAGGCCCCGCCGTGCCACGACAAACAAATATATACACCACGGACTAGTATGTACCAAAGGTAGGCTCCGGAATAAGAAGCACTCCAAGACCGGTCGATGAAAATCCTAGGCCGGCGGATCACCAAAAATACGTACTGCGAGCATGAAACGCACCCCGAGAAAAGGGGTCGACGGAATATGTACTGAGTATGCAAAGTAGAAATATACAATATATCAAATCTGAGTCATAATCGAAGCGGAAGTACAAAAATTAAGTACATATCCAAAATACCAAAACGTTTACTTATTAATAATATTTTTCTCAAGAAAACGAATTATGCATAGGACTCAGTGTCACACCACATACCGCGGTCAAAATCCAGCGGCACTATCACATCACATAACATACCGCGGCCAAATACCCGGCGGCAATATCGTTATGAACATACCGCGGCCAAATACCCGCTGCAATATCACGAGAACATACCGCGGCCAAATACCCGGCGGCTATATCACGTAACATAACATACATAACATAACATAACATACGCGGCCAAATACCCGGCGGCAATATCATATAACGGCATACAAATCATTATTACAAACCCAATATAATAACCAAGCGTACTATTATTTCCAACCCAAGGAAATAATCAATTCAAATTTTCTCCGAATGTCACTCGAAAGCATATCAAGCCAAACTTCAGAAATCATAATCCCGTATCAAAATCACATGCATATGAGCAAATAAATAATTAAGTTACCTTTCAAAAATCCGATGACCAAATATATTTACTAACATCGAAAAGTGCAGAAACAAGTTTCAGATTTATCGAAATTAGTACACCAAAGCTACAACCCTCTGAAATCGTCCTTATGTGTCAAACTGTATTATCAAACTCAATAAAGTAGTTAAAATAACTATTTTTTTAGTAATCGGAGCGATGGTCAAAAGTTCTCTTTCGAAATCTCGCAAACATACCAAAAGATAAGTAAAATAGTCATATTTGAAATCGGAATAATCATTACAACCTTTTCTTTCAAAAATTGTCTAAATTACATAAAAGGGCATCGCGGGACCCACGGACGGGTGTAGACCCGAGCTGGGCCCGCCTATGGAAAACATACTCAGCCTACATCATACAAACTCCTAAGAAAATTTCAAAGCAATCCGAGCTTTTCTGTGAAAGTTATGGGCGTTTGAACTTTTGGAATCGCTAAAGAATAAGCTTTAAAACCAAAAAGAAGCTTTCATGAAATCTTTACAAATTATGAATTTCAAGGATATAAGGATCAATGTTATGGCATATTAGCACAAGAATACCAAGGAAACACATGCGAATCATAGACAAGCTCGGATTGCGAGAATAGAGTTTCCTAGAGGCTCGTATCATAGCCTATTTTAACTAAGGTATGCCAAAAGGAAAGGTTACTTTACATACCTCAAACGCTCTCCAATATAATCCGAACTCAAGCTAAATCCAACCTACGATTCGGGCTGCCCAATGTCTACAAACAAGTCATAAAATGCCAAACATTAGCTAATGACTTCTTGGCCTTTAAATTCCAATTTCGCCCTTAATTCTACGAAAATTTGGGCAGCATTTCCTGTAAATAGGACACCCCGAGAATTTAACTCGGCCAAAACAATCAACAACAACAACAATAACCAACCTAGCAACATTAATAATTAATCCGAAAGGCAAAACAACAATAATAGCTCTCTTTCCATCATTCAACAACTTTCATAAATTCACTTCGACGACATGCATTCAAGCCAACGTCGACGCTTATACATTCACATACTAACCCGAACCCATACCAACCATATTTAAAGAAATTCTAAGCAATTCATACAACATTTTCAACAATCCATAAATTTTCCCAAGCTGCCCGAAAACAGCCCCTAAACCGAGACACCCCTTTTTTTTCATGCTCCTCATTTCCACACCATGATTTGTATCCACAATTTATTCTAACAATGCTATATCATCCATATACCAATTACATTAAATATACAATAGCCTCCAAATCAGTCCGCAACATTTACAACATCAATTTGAGTCAATAAACATTCATTTCCAACATAAAATTCATAGCGACTACGATTAAAACATTAAGCGATATTCATTCATTCATTGTCATATAATATGACCCATTTCAACCAACACTACACATATACATAAATGGATAATTCTCAATCGTTCTTCACCTTACAATGATCATAATCAACTAACTAGGCATTAATTCATAATTCAATCACAACACAACAACACCCATTTACACGACTCAAGCTCCACATACACAACTCACTTCCAACATTTCATATTTCATGATTTTCCTCCATTATAACATACTACAACAAGCATACAACCTTCACAATACATAAAACATAATGAATGCTTACCTTTCTTCTTTAACTTTCCAATAGCCTAGGGTTTCCAAAAGATGAAAAATAATGGATTGATCGCTCCAACGATGCTTCCATGCTACTTAGGGACCTCAAAATAATGGCTTTACATCAACAAAATAATTTTGGAAGAGCTAAAAATGGAAGTGAATTTTGTTTGTTGGCGAGAGCCTTCAATGGAGGGTCTTCAACTTTTTTTTTTTTTGTTCAAGTGTGGTGAATGAAGTAAATGAAGTGGAATGAAATTGTGGTCATCTTTTAATACTTAAATGAATTGTACACTTGCCCTTGGCCCACACTAATGTGTTGTCCCAATTAAAAGATGACACAAATTTGTGTGGGGTCCCTCTCCCACTATACACGGCCCACCATGGAAATTGTGGATGATTTCAACTTCCAATTTTATCACTTTTGGTCCCAAATTTTCCTAATTGTTCCATACCAATAAATTCATGCACAACTTATATCTCAAAATAAAATCGAAGGTCAAGAATCCCGACTTTGTATCCCGAAATAGTTTTGTCCTTAACTTATCATAATTAGTCCGGATTGTTCCAATGTACAAGAATACGGGTTCTAACAATAAGCTCCGCGTTGATCAGTTGTTTTGACTAGCTTACCCAACGGGTTACCACATGATTATGTCAAGTGTCATAAATGTTTTGATATGTAAATTGCATTAGTTTCCGCACTACTCGCTCGTGCCTATACTATGACATCGTTTGCCGGTTCCGGCCGGTTTGTGATCGTGCGCACTATGATAAATTCGGCGGTATCTTTGTGTTACGGTTCCGAGACACCGGCCATAGGGCCGGGTTCCGTTTATGGAGTTATCTTTGTGATATGGCTTATGATATGTTTGATGATATGATATGATATGTTGTGTTCGGGGTGTACGGAGATTTGAAACCTTGCGGAGTATCTTGTATGTGGCACCGGCGTCGGAGTGGTGACCACGTTCACGAGCCTTATGCATGATCTCGTTTACATGATGTACATATGTCTTCGATGTACGAGAGTTTGGTATATATTGATCCGGTATTCTCTCTCTGTACCTTTCACTTCGGATTTATGGTTTGGATTACGTACTTTATGCTTTACATACTCGGTACATCTTCCGTCACCGACCCCTTTCTTCGGGGGCTACGTTTCATGCCCGCGAGGTACGAGAGGTTCGTGATGCGGTGTAGGCCACACATTTTGCTATTACGAGTGCTCCTTTTGGTCGGAGCCCATATTGGTACCTATCATGCGATGTTTATGCTTTTGTATATTTGATTATTTGGGGTACGGCGGGGCCCGTCCGTCATATGTTTCGTTTCGATTTGTAGAGGCTCGTAGTCATATATGTGGGTCATGGGTCATGTGTGTGTTCGTTTGTTTACAATCTTTGTGTCTTACGACGGTCCCGTTTCTTTGCTATGGCCAAAACGACCCATTTGTCCGTATACGTGTATGTATCTGGCGATGTATGTTCCGCCAATCTATCAGATTTGGATGCGGCCTAAATGGCCCGTACTTTTGTATATATGTGTATATCTGTTTGGCGATGTGTATTCCGCCGCCCCTTCTGACTATGATATGATAATTTTTGCACGCGCGACCGCTTAAGATAATATTTGCTTTTAATCTGTTTGAGATAATTAATATGAAAGTTTGAGTTAGATAAAAATATGATGAGTTAATATGTACGTCTGTTTGGGGTGTCCAAGTAGGACATCAGTCGCGGACCACGGAGCTGGGTCGTGACAAGGCATACGATATGTATCGGAAAGGATTTACGAGTAACAAGTTAATGATGATTATTGATGCTTTGGAGAAGAGTTATAACATCCCTTAGATTGTTAATGAGGTGATAAATAAGTGTTGAGAAGGTTCCATAAGGATTGGAGATCAAACGAGTCGACGAGAATGAGTTCGGAAGAACTGGGCATTATACGACCAAACATACTGGCCGTAAAAATTGTACTGGCTGTATGTTTGGCTGTATAATCAGCCCAAATGGTCAGCCTCACTGGACCAAATCTACGGCCAGACATACGGTCAGTGAAATTTATACGGACCGTATGTTGGTCCGTAGAAAATGGTCGGGACAGATTTGAGTATTATTAATAAGGGGTCCAAGTTATTTCATTTCATTTCCCCTTCCCTCCCCTTCTCTCTAGAACATTTCTCCACACTTCTCCCACAAGAATTCAAGGGATATTAGTGAACAACTTCATCAAACCAAGAGAATCAAGTGTAAGAAACCCATTAAAGTTCATCCAAGACAAGGAATCCGAGTGAAGGTGAAACTAGGGTTTTGCTCAAGTGAAGTGTTTCCACCCAAGGTTCATTCCTACACCATCTAACGTAAGATTTATGGTATTTCCATGTTGTTTAAGGTATTGAGAAGTTGAAACACTTGGATTGTAGAAGAATATAGAAAATGGGTCATGAATGTGGGAATAGTGTCATTTTTGAGTAAAAGCTTGGATTGAATCATGATTCTTGATGTGTTGTGATTATGGTTATGTTATAAATGATGTTAAGAATATGGGATAAACATTGTATATGAATGAATGTAATCGTGTGCTATGACCATGGATATGGATGATTGGAAGTGAATTGAGAAGTAAGGATAATATAGGTGAATAAAGACTATTGTTATGATGTTGTGAATGTTATTATTGATGTTTGGGAGTTGATATATGATACGGAGGAAGTCATATAAATAAAGGAGATGCTGTCCAATTTTCTCTAGCTTTAGTCATGTATGCTAAGCTATCGATTTTTTAATGATAGTATAACTCTAATGAAGGTAGAAACGTGAGCATTGAAGGAGAACGTGCAAGTGGTAGATTATTTGAACGGAAAGGTATGTAAGGCTAACCCTTCTTTCATAAAGCATGATTCCTTGGCCAAATATCTATTCTTCCATGAGCCTATGATGTCCTCCAAATGATTCTATCTTTAAAAGCTGCTAAGCTCATGATTCTCGATATGCTACGATTGTACAAAATTCCTTGTATGATGAGTAATACTCTAGGGATAGATGTAATGAACAACGATAGTAATGACGTCAAAGAGGCTTACGAGCTCCTACGTATATGTGTCTATGTATGATTATTATGTCACACCGAGCTTATATGGCCGGGTATGTTATGTATCGCGCGCACACCACTGCAGTTGGGTACGGATAACCCTGAGCCTTGGAAGGGCCAGGTATGTATAATCACCGAGCCTCGTCATGGCCGGGTATGTGAAACACCGATCCTTCATGGTCGGGTATGCTATGAATATGAATAGGTAAACGAATTATGAATATAAATACGAATATGCTATGAATATGAAAATGGATACGAAATGTAAATGAGTACAGATATGAATACGGATACGGATATGGATGTATGTACACAATCAAGCATTAGAAATGGAAAGTCCCTATGAAAAGTAGTTAAGTGTTTATGACGATGGTTCTACTACCTCCCATCTTATGCTATTTCTTATGTTGCTTATTATGCTTCTATAATGATGTTGATCATGCTTTACATACTCAGTACATTCTTCGTACTGATGTCCTTTTTTTTTTTGTGGACGCCGCGTCATGCCCACGGTGGCCGGGAAAATGAGCTTGATCCATAGCTTTATTACTCGGGGGACTACCAGCGGAGCTCCATTTCATTCGGAGCTACAACTTTTGGTATTTATTCTTTTGTGTACATATTTATGGGCATGGCGGGGTCCTGTCCTGCCTATATGATATGGCATACTCTCCTTAGAGGCTCGTAGACATGGGTATATGGCTAGATGTATTTGGCCTTGTCGGCCTATATTTTGGATATCATTTTGTTAGCCTTCTCGGCTTATGTACATTGTTGTGGGCATAGTTGTCGATGATGATATAAACGAATTGTTTCCCAATGGAATTAGTATGAATAATGGATGGAAAGTATAATTTAGCTATGTGGCTCACCTAGATGTAAATGTGAAAGTATGATAAGAGGTGCCCGGGTGGGTTAGAACTGGGTGCCCGTCGCGGCCCTCCGGTTGGGTCGTGACAGTTTGGGATCAAATTTGCCCTCCCCGTTAGGATACTTGATAAATTTTCCCTTATATGGATGAAAGTCTGACTTGGACTCCAAAACACCAAAAAATTAGCCATTTCGGTTCAACATAGGTTCCACGTAGACTCCCAATCCCAATTCTCTTTTGAAAAAAAAAAGAAGTCCCTGCAGCATTTGTTTGTCATAGTGAAGGGTTCTTCATGAACTCTTCAGAGCATTTCTGAACAGAGGAAAATATTTTTTCTCAGAATACATTCCTAAACGTATATCGAAAGTGATATCAGAAAAGCTATGATCCTGCAAAAGTGATAACAAGACAACAAAATAAATTTGTCCAGTTCAGCTTTGAAATCCATTTTCAGTTCTCTTGAATAGGTTTTGAGAGGTTCTGACAAAGAGGCGACAATAATGAGTTAAGTTAGCTCCGTCTAAGTTCACCTAAGATAAATGTCATGTTCAAGAAAGCTTTGTTGGTAAGATAAATTCTATGTGTCTGGAGAGAACAACGAATCCTTGGTGGTATTAAACATTTGTTGTTCTTTGCAGCAGAATTTTTCTTACATGCCTCCTATTTTATCACATGCATTACCTGTGTACCTCGATGCGATTAAAACTCCAATTTTTCCCATTAATACATGGTGCCTTAGTGTCAGTAATAGTCTAGACGGGTTAAGAGAATTGGGATTGGAAAACGGGTTAAAAAGAGAATTGGGTTTGGGAGTCTACGTGGAGTCTATGTGGATCCGACGTGGCTAATGTTTTTGTGTTGTGGAGTCCAAGTCAGACTTATATCCATATAAGGACAAATTTATCAAGTATCCTAACGGGGAGGGCAAATTTGATCCCCAACTTTGACGGAGGGCAAATTTAAACTATAAATCATACTTAGAGGCTAAATTTGACCTTTTTCCCAATTGGATATCTTAAGTAATATTTTCTCTTATAGACATAAAACCCCTACAAGTTGTTAAAACTATCAAAACATTCTCAATTCTTATACAATCTTACCAAATGAGCAAGCCATCATTCATAACAAAATTAATACGCTACTAGAAGGCCTTTCTAAAAAATATAATACCAATTGATTAAACTTTAGTTCAATAAAAACGAAAATTTAACATGAATAGTAATGAGGTTGGTAGACATAAATATAGGTTGGTGGAAGTTAATGAGGTTGGTAAATGGTCGGTGGGAGTAATTGTTAAAGATATCTACCAACTTATGAGTCTTTTTTTTTACAAAATATAAACTTATGAGTCAAATTTTTTATTTAAATTTTTTGAAACCATGGTTTGAAACCATGAGATGTAATGCATGTCCAAACGCTAGTTTCATCTCATGGTTTCAAATCATGATTTCAAACTGCATGTCCAAACGCCTACTAAATGAGGTGTTTTATTCCCAAACTTGTAAAATAGTGTGGAAAAAAAGTAGCGATTTATTTCTCATCTTAAACATACTATGTAGGCATTTGTTCATAGGATTTGGGAATCCAGTTTTGATTTGAAATCAGCATTTGTCTATCAAATCTGCACAAAGTTTCAACTTCAATTTGAATCAGATTTCAAATTCAAAACTTTCCAAAAAGTAGGATTTTAAATTTCAAGTTGTGATTTTAATTTTTTTTTCTCAAAATGTAAAACTTGACTCGTAAGTTTATATTTTTTTTAAAAAGTCCCATCATTTTAAATTTTGCAAACAAAAGACTCATGCTCGGCGTGAAGAAATTGTCCATGCCATGTGAAAGGATTATATTAAAGAATAGTTAGTTACTACTATTGTTGAATTTTTTAACTAGCGGATCTTTGTAAAAATTATGTCTATTAAAAAGTTTGTAATAGCATGTAACAGGAAAGATTTATTTAAAAAAGGAACAGGAAAATATGCAATTTATTAATATGGCGCCTTAGGACATTCAAATACCTTGTTTATGAACTATTGTTGGAAAACTAATTCTTATATCTCAAAAATAAGTTATTATATTCCTTATTCCCCACTTGCCATGATTAATAGCCATTAGTCGCCTTTATTACTTCTAGAATTCTAACCTTCAATTTTGCATTTGTGACTGACCCTTTACTTGCAAGCAGTACTATAAATTCTACTAATTACACTATTGAGAAACATGGTTACATTAAATACATAGTCATTAATAAAACCTTGGAGAGAAAGAGCAATTGTGTTGTGTGTGACAAATTAGGCCATCATGTCTCTCTTTAAAAAAAATTGGTTGCAAAAAATGACAATCCTAAATTGGCTAAATCAGATGGTATCACTGTGGAAGACTGGCAGTCATTTCACAAGTAAATATTATGGCAAGTGTATGTGACTGGGTGATAGGCTCTGTGCTACTAGGCATATTTGTGTGAATAAAAATAATGTTGTGCCTTACACCGTCAATGAAAGAGAATAATTTATTTATCTTGGTAATTCAAGAACTATTCAAGTTCTTGGAAAAAGAAAAGTTCTTCTTAGAACTCACATCTGAAAAAAAAAAATTAGATTTAACTGAGGTGTTGCATGTTTCTATTATTCGAACTAATTTGGTTGATGCAAAATTATTAGAAAATGTTGGAACAAATATTTCTTTTGAGAATTTTATGGTTGTTTTAACTGAGAATAATAATTTTGTTGGCAAAGGGTATTATACCATGATTTAGTAGTGTTAAATGTTTCAAGTTGGAAATGCTAGTATTTGTACTTACTTTTCTCTCTTGATAATCTCTTAAAATGTTTGCTGATGATGACATAATGTGGGTAACTATACACTATCCCGTATTGAAGCATCATAGCGTCATCGTGGATTTTTTTTTCTTCTTGCAGGTTTATGAACGAGCACAAATAGTCTCGATAGCGGACCTAGACGATGTCCACTTGATCGGTGAGTAATCTCTTAATGTGTCTGCCCTTCTAGTAGTTTTTGTCAAAACAACTTGGAGCCTCCACTTTCCTTGCGGCGTTTGTAGAACAATTACATGGTGCATCTCATCCTTGCGGCTTAGCGAGATTGACACTTGGAGTATCCTTTTCCAACATCTTCGACAAGAGAGAACGTGCAGGTGCATCACGTCTCTCCCCTTTGTGACTTAGCGAGCGAGACACTTGGAGCGATACGTATTTCATCTTTGGCCTTTATGTTGTGTCACAACCCAATTTAGCTAATTCGCGCGTGCACCTACCTTTTTCACCTCAGTAGGCGAACCCTCAACCCAACAATAGTATAAACATGAATAAATAAGTAAATAAGCGGAAGAGACAAAATCCCGTAAGTCTGACGTGTTACACCTTGCACTTTCAGAGCATGAGCATGCCACTTACTTCACCGTATTAATGGATTATCGGAGACATCCCATGAAGTTTTGGAAGGTACAAGCCATGAGAAGTACGTAACAATGAAGTAAAGGATGAATTACGATCTCGTAAGTCGTAACCGAGAAGGACAACCTTGAAACCAAAGGACATGACTATTATCAAGTATGATTAATGATAAATATCATGTATGAAGAGTTTTGGAAGATTCCGGGACCAAGCAAATCGAAGAAAATAAATTTGTCGAAATTTGGAAAAAGATGGTAGAATTTTGGGTCAACTTTGGAGGGGTATATCTCTGGGTATATGTGACTTTTGAAGTGTTTCAAGAGCCTAAAATGAAGTTCGTCGAGTCTAATTTCCAACACAATGAACAGTTCGTCAATACGACATTAGAGGATGGAGTTATGGGCATTTTAAAACGGATTGCTAGAAGCCGCGAATCTACGCGGAAATTCTAGAAACCTCTTAAAAGGTCCATTAAATTCGGCCCACTAGCCCAACCCGAATTGGGCTGCTATATATATCCCTTTAAGTCATCTAAATCACCTAATTTCTCACCATTTCTTATCTCCACCCTTCTCTAGAGCCTTCCACACTTATCTCCCCATTATAAGAGAGTTATTGAGGATTCTTGAAGGTTCTACAACATTTCACATCCTTCCATACCATTGAAAGAAAAGATCAAACATCAAAACCTCAAGATAATCTATGGAAGATGATTATTCTTGTTTCTCTTCAATGTTGTGATGACCTTGAGCTTGGGAGAAGTTGAGTGAGGTGAAATTCTTCCATTATAAGGTATGTTCCCATCTTATCTATATGATTGAGTTGGTTTAAAAGTTTAATAACTCTTGAAAAGGAAAAGAATCAAAGTGGAGAAGTCACAAAATATTGAATTGAAGATGATGACTATGGGATGAATATGAAAGGAGATTTTGGATTAATTTGAGATTAAATTGAATATAATTCTTTGATTATGGTAGTGTGAATATTGTTATGGTTGGTTGAGAAATTGGGGAAAACATCGTGTGGGATTTTTTATGGAGTATATTGGTGTTGATGATGATGTTGTTGATATCAGTATTGCTATTGTTGTTGTTTTGTTGGTATTGTGATTTCAGACTCGGGATATAAACAGGGGAGATGCTGCCCGAATCTCGGCAGATTTTAAAAGGAATTAATTTGAAGGCTTAAGACAAGCATATGACGATAAGCCTAATAATAGTATAAATTTTCTTGAATGTAGATTTACGAGCTTGGAATGGATAAGTGTTAAGTAGTAGGAAACTGAATAGGTCTGTAAAGCTAAACCCTTTCTTTCTAAAGGCATGATTCCTTTCTTATGAACATATATATGTCTTCCATAACATTCTTATTCCCAAAAGCTAGAAGTTCATGATTCTTAGAGTTTATTATGATGCTAAAGATAAGTATGTTCCATGATGATGATAATGATTCCAATTTTGGAGATTCCAAAGCTTATGAATTTGATGCTATTATAAGATTTTTGAGCTTATTTCATGATTTTCTCTATTTTATTCATTGTTATTGATCTCACCTTATAATCATTGTTCCTTCAAGGTGAGATATAGCGATGGTGATTGTTCCATAACATAATCGGAGGTTACCGACCATATGTCACTCCAATAGAGTTATAGCTTTTATGTGGGCTCTCATGCATGCTTTACGTGTATATATATATATATATATATATATATATATATATATATATATATATATATATATATATATACACACACCGGGCCCAGGTTTCGTGCGTACACCACCACGATGGGAGTAGTGGGCGGCTTATGGATAATGATAATAACACCGTGCCTATATGGCACGGGCGCTACCACCACGTAGTGGCGTGAGATGGATTACCGGACGCGGAGGTCCGAACGCCGGGCTAATAATGATAACACCGTGCCTATATGGGGTATAACATCGTACCTATATTGTATACTTATATAAATATATATAATGTTGATTTAAAAAGTTAAAGTTAGAATGCATGATATCCGCCTAAAGAGGTAATCGATATACGGTGTTATCTCTTTATCTCATGCTTCTTTATTCTTGTTTATGTTGTTATTCATGCCCACATACTCGGTACACTATTCGATCGACGTCCCCTTCTTGTGGACCTTCGTTGTCACAGCCCGGCCGGAGGGCTATGACGAACGTCCGGAAGGCCGACCTCATAGATGCCACAAAGCATACACGTAACATCGCTCATACTCGTTACGGGCCACACGAGCGCTCACAATATGATCTCTCGACCGATGATATCATAACCGGAGGGTCAACCCTCAAAAGATTTATATACATGCATCACTAACCGGGCGGGGTACGAGCCACTGCGTTAGGCTGCAATAATACTATGTAACCGTATATGTCTTCCGAGCGCCACAGCTGCATTGAATATAAGCGTGTATGAGCCTCTGCGACATGCGGACATGCTATGGGACCGGGATAAAAAGACCCCGCTTACCCATATACATCAAAACATATACTTCGGTCTGAACGGCAACTCCGGTAAGAGAGAAGTGCTCCGCTATCCGGTCGAATAGCCCAGAGGAGAAGTATCTCGTCTTCCCAAGCATTGGGCATACCGCGAAAGATGGGGCATTCGGTACGGATAATGTCTTAAGAGTATGCATCAGCATGGAAAAAGAGCGCAACATACACATAGTGGTCCTTACAAGAAAATCAAGACCATAAACTATCGCTCGAATCCATCCGTATGTCTAACGTTCAAACATGTACACATGAATGCATCTATACCGAAAATGCCTCGAGGGCGTATGATACGCATATGTCATGGTGCCGAGGAACGTACCCGATCCATATCCCATCATCAAACAAAGTTCTTCGGCATAATTAGCATAAATGGTTTCTTCAAGGGCATAATAGCATCTTTGACGCTTCGGCATCATATCTATCATCGACCGTGCACTAGGCGTATTAGTGGTAATAGTATATAACACCTCGCTTCTTTTTCCCATACCCCACATATATATATATATATATATATATATATATATACGTGTATATAACGCCCGGTCACGCGTCAATATGCATATATGTAAATGCATTTAACGACAAAATGTGGATTAACATTATGCATAATACAAACTCGAGACCCATGAACGGGTAAGGAACAATAATAACAAGGGTACGGGATCATCAACAATAGGTATACTCCTAATACTTCTAAGAGTAGATTAATATGGAGACTCGGTGTTCAATATCCGTCGATATCATAAGGTCATGCCAAAAAAAGAAAGAAAGGAAAGCCTTAACATACCTTTTTGGTCGCTTTAGCTTTAACTATTGACATGGCCTCCCGTGTCGAAATCTATATTCAAGAAAATTCATACTATTGTTAGACTCATCTTCACAGGCCTATCTTAAGCCCTCAAATTAACTCTTTTTAGAATTTGCCGAAATTTCGGCAGCATCTCCCGTATTTATATCCCTAGCCCGAAATCGCAATACCAACGATCAACAACAACACCAACAATACTAACATCATCATCAATATCAAAATATTCCATAAAACATCCCATACGATGTTTTTCCAATTTCTCAACCCACAACTTTATTATTCGACCCCTTAATCACTCTATCTTCGTGAATAAATCAAAAGTAACATTAATAAGTAGAGATTCTTACCTTATTCTTGTTAGAGCAGTAATATCTTCAACATCTACCTCGAATCCAAGCCCAAAATCCACCGCAAAACAATTCTATAACCGTAACTATGTGTTACCCGAGCCTTGATTAGCCAAAAATCACTTCAAACCCTCACTTGTTATGACATATTTGCCACTATATGTGTTCTGGGCTTTAGGATCTGTTTTTGGTGCAGAAAAATGGGGTCTTGACCCTTTTATAGGTGGGTAAAGTTGGTGGCACTGTAGCAGTACTGTAGCGCACATTTTCTGCTTTGTCAGCCTAACTTTTAACATTCATAATTCTTTAGTCCGATGTCGTATCGATGATCGGTTTGTTGTGTTGGAAACTAGACTCAACGAACTTCATTTTAGGCTTTTGAAACACCTTAAAAATCCCAATATACTAAAAGATATACCCCTCCAAAGTTGACCCAAAATTCTGTCACCTTTTTTTCGAATTTTCGACAAACTTATTTTTTTCGATTTGCTTGATCCCAGAACCTTTAGACGCTTGCTTAACACTTGGTAAGAGTATTCATTAACCTTATAAGGGTTCCATGACCTCTTCGAGATTACGTTAGTTTACTCACAATGCACATGGCGCGAATTTTTTTTTCGAGGTGTAACACCTGTGCTAACGCCCGCAGGTAGGCAGGGAGACGGATCAGATCCGCATGTGCTTTATTAGCGGATTCCCAAGAGCACTCCACTTACTTTAGAGCTACAGTCTATTAATATTGGTCTTCATGGTCACTTGTATTCTATGTAGAGGCTAGTAGACACGTGTGTACAGTTAGACATTTCGCAACTAACTGTCTCGTATCGTTGTATAACCTTTTTAGTAGCCTTGTCTTTACCGGTGATGATAGGTATAATTGTTGAAAGATTATATAGAGATGTGTCGTTATGTTACGATATATGTCTTATAGATTATGATATCCATGAGCTATCTTTGGCCCAACCGTAAATGATTATGAGATGTATGTTTAGATGCGCCGGTGTGTTAGCTCGAGTACCCGTCATGGCCCTAATCGTGGTCATGACAAAAGTGGTATAAGAGTGATTCGTCCTAGGTGTGTACGAGTCGTGTTCGGCAGTCTTGTTTATGGGTGTGAAGCGGCCACACCTATAAAGAAAGAGGCCGGCATTTAGGGAATGATTGACCTTTCTTTCTTATCTTAGATCGTGTCGTGTAGCCAAATTAGTTGGATGTGATGTCTCCGATTCTAATCCTAAATGTTTACTGTGGATGAGCATTTTGATTATGCCGCTATGAAGTAATTGATGAGAATTGAAGTTGTTACTCCAAAGGTATGTTTTCCCTTTTTTTTGACAT
>NC_081347.1:33066482-33083518 GCF_029784015.1 Lycium ferocissimum | reverse complement strand
AAAAAATTATGATTCCATTTACTATGTTTCATGCTTTACATACTGTTACATGATATTCACGTCTTGACCCTTTCTTCGAGGCTGCGTTTCATGCCGCAGTGCGACGCTCGTTTCGAGATCCATGATCTAGAGATATCCATCCGGCTATTTCGAAGTGCTCCTTTTGTTCGAGGAGCATAGTTTCGTGGTATAACCTTTTGATAATGTACATATGTTGTCGTTCGAGTACGACGGGGGCTTTGTCCGTCTATGATGTCATTGTCACTCTTAGGGAATACTGTGGTCACAAGTGTAGATGTGTGTGGTTGTTGTTTTGTTATATGGTTATGACTTGTGTTTGGGCGTACCCGTTTTGTGGTAGCGACCTTCGCCTTTGCGTAGCTAAGTATGTTATCATAGCATTTTGTGTGTATGGTAGCACTCCTCGGCGTGTGTTTTGATTGGGGCGTTCCCTTATATATATATATGACGGCCTTGCGGCTTTGGTGCGATATTAGCTGATAAAGGTTATAACTCTTCGGGGAGATAGGTAGCTTCGACTTGTATGTTTTTTGCCCTTATCTTATATCGGCTCGTTCGTACTAGTAGCGTATGACTATAGGTAGCGAGGTGTATACGAGTGTCGCTCGGGCACTAGCCACGGCCTGCGAGCGTTGGGTCGTGACACACGACTACGTCGTGGGGCAGTGGTCTACTGCGGCTATAATCACCCCCTTTATTTGAAACACCGAGCTTTCGAGCTGCGACCACCTTACTGGAATAAATAGAGGTGGTCAAATCTCCTACACCAAACCGTGGAGGTGCGCTAGTTTCCGGCCCAGCACCGAGTGTCTAGAATATGGCCCGCCTCGATCCCCCTCTATAGTCGCTACGCGGCACCCATGGATGCGGCCCTCTTGTTTTGCCCTTTATCAATATCCGCTCACCCTTTGCGGATCTTGCTACTCTTCTAGGTTCGGGAATGGCAGATACATGAAATATCCATCCCGTCTTGTAATGAAGCCGTTAAACAATCTTTAAATAAATATGGCCCTTAGCCGCTCCACAAATCGGTGCACTTTATCTCCCCGTATACTGCTTTTAATTTCAATTTCAGGTGGGAGTATGATGGGCACCCGACCTATTTGGGGCGGCGAACCCGACGACTAACGTAACACTCATGACCACAACGGGCCCACAAAACATAACACACACACGATATGAAAATTTTCAGAAAACAAACATGCCTTTCGTTTTTTTTTTCCAAACCAAATAAAATACGCAATCGTATGAAAGCGCAATATAAGGCATAACGATACTTCGGCTTTTATAGCCGCTTGCCAAACACATCGGTAACATAATACATACAAACACCGGCTTACGTGGCCGACACAAACGGACGACATATCATACACTCGACAACGTACGCGAAGTCTCTATCATAACTTCGAACACCATACGAGCACTCGACTCGGCGGCCTCCGGAGGAAATGGAGCTCGCCAATCCGGTGGAGCATCTTTGCTAACATCTCCGACTCATCGTGGGTACTGCGTGGCATGAAACGCGGCCCCCGAAGAAAGGGGGTCGGTGCGAAATATGTCGAGCATGTAAAGCATAGCATACATCAAACGAGGTCATAACTAAAGTAAGAAGTACGAGAAAGTGAAGTCGTAATAACGACTATCTAAGTACTTACATCGACACACAAATCATACATATACGTACCCGCGTCATAATACTGTCACATGGAATGACATTAACCGATGTGGGATTTACCTCATCATCGGTGATCAAACTCATCATCGGAGAACAAACTCATCATACATCATCACATATCAAATGCGGTCCATAGGACCGTGAATGACGTGGTCGCCACCTGCTCTGGCCACAACACGGCATAACTCCGAGAAGATTTCAAATCTCCGTATCCCCGAACACAACACATCATCACAACACATCATAAGCCATATCACGACATAACTTCATAAACGGAACCGGCCCTATGGCGAGGTCTCGGGAACCGTAACACAGCATAACTCCGGAATATATCATAGTGCGCACGATCAAATACCGGCCCGGGATCCGGTGAAAGATGTAACACAGAACGCACGAGCAGATCGTAAGTAACCACACACATATCAAACACCATCACAAACTCGACCGAATGCTCGAACGAACCCTTTTTTGAAAATCCAAAATCATAGTCAAATCAAGTTTTTCTCCGAATCTTGCTCGGGACATTTCAAAACGAACTTGACAGTGGTTACGCATCCAAAATCATGGGCATAAAACCCTTATTTCCAACTCGACGGATAAATAAATAATCATAGTGAAGAAAATATTAATTTTTTCCGAAGAATCCATAAAGGTAGCATAGAAGGGCTGCGGGCCCCACGGACGGGTGCGGGACCCCCGTCGGGCCCGGACTACGAGGGTAGGGGAGAGTGATGTCCTATGAACTTACATATTATGTTTTGGGCGTTTCGAGGTCGTATGCAAAAGTTACGGACGTTTGAAGTTTCGGGTCGTTTTAGAACGAGTCTCTTTTGAAAACAAGATTCTTTTGAAAATAGAACTCTTTTGAAACCTTAAAAGTTTAATCCTACAAAAGACATAAGGGTCATAACTCGCCCGCATTAAAGATACGAACATCAAGGAACTTATACGAATTGCTTACACAACATTCCAAACTCAACCATATCGAAGACATACAAACCACGGCTTAACTATACTAAGGATGCCAACGGCCACCGAGCAAAATACGATTCACAAATATATATTCGAGATTTACGAATGGAATTTCCCCGAGGTACATATCATGTTATACCTTAATTCCGTCTAAGACATGCCAAAAAAGAAGAGAAGGGTAAGCTTCGCATAGGTTTGCTTCCTAGGCTAATCCAAACTCAAACCTCGGTACACTCAAAATCTACAATAACATCGATAGGCATCTAACATTAGTCATACACGCTAAAGAATCAATTCCAAACCATTACTTTTTCTACCAAAAATTGGGCAGCATTTCCCCTATATATTCACCAACCCCGGATTTCAACTCGGCTAATATCAACAACAACAACCAAACCAACAACCATCCAAACAAGATTTAAGAACATTAGAACAATCCACAAAGTATTCAAGACAATCCCAACAATATGCCATGAAACCGAAACCTTCCAACTTAATGAATACGACAATAATGCGCTTCTTTCTTTCAAATTCTCAACTACACCAATAATCTACACGTTAACAACTTCATTTCCATAAATACAAGAAACCATATTGAAATCACATTATCTTCTCTAATAAGCTATAAACGACTCCAACTTCCATTTAAACCATTAAACCTTCATTTTCATCATAGAATTCATGACAATAACAACTAAATTACCACACAATATTAATTCATTCCTTAGCACACAAAATAACCCATTCTCGGCCAAGGCATCATCATACCTCCTTTCATGATTTCCATGCATTTTTACATCACATAATCCATAACCACAACAACTAAAACACTAAGTAAAATTAATCCATTCTTTGTCATACTAAAACAGCCCATACGGCCACACAACATTCATGGCTCAACCTTAACATCCATATTTTCATGAAGTTTATTCATTTCCTACACCTTACAACAACACACAAACATGTAGAATACAATTAATTCTTCATTCCTACAACACCCACACACACACGGCTTCACTACATATTCCATAATTCCATGAACTTCATTCATCAAAGTATACCACAACACACACAACCATCTATAAAGCATGTAAAGGAAATCAAACCTCACCTTCTCCAATCAACTTCTCCTCCTCGGCTAGGCTTGGACAAGGCAACAACGAACGTTTTTCTTGCTCCAACAACCACTCCACGTCGACGAGGGCCCTTCATAGTAGGAAATCTTAAAGAAAAGAATTTTCCAAGATCAAATTTGAGGGCTGGTTTCGGCCGGCCCCTTGCTCTCCGTGGCCGTGTGCCTTTTCTTTCTCTCTTCAACTCTCTCTTGAAACTTCTTAAGGGTGGAAGTGATTAAGATGACTTACTTAGTCATCTTTGACTACATATATGATTTAAACACATGGCCCATGGCCCACACACACTCACATGGCCGGCCACCTAGGGCCATTTGCAAATAATGGCCAACTTTTCATAATTCATTTTTGGTCCCAAATTTTTCCAACTTTCACTCTCTAATTTTCCTTATTCCAATCTTACCCTTAACACTTCATACCAACAAGGGATGAATATGCACTTATGCATTGAGACAAAATCAACAAAGCGGAAATTAAAAGTCTTGTCCATACCTCGTCGCAACCAACTTAGAATATTCCAACGTACGAAATACGGGGTGTAACATCCTTTCCCCCTTTAGAACATTCGTCCTCGAATGTTCGACTAATCTCGTAAAACATCATAAGGATCTCGGTTAAACTTTTCCTTCTTACTCTTGTCTTAATCTCACTCTTACTATCGGCGCGACCTTTCAAGTCGTATTACAAACACACATCTCATTCTTTTCCCATTTCGGAAAATTTCGGCGAGTTTCCTCTATACTTCTTACTACCTCAAAACACTGCGCGCGAAATACCAACAATGCCTCGCGGGGCCAACATACATATATGCATATTATATCATATCACGTACCTCACGGGGCTCCCAACATCAACAACGGTACAAAAATGATAAACTTACCTCGTGTGTCCAACTCAAACGGTACTGGAAACACTTTCTTATTTGCTTTCCCCCTTTTAGGCTCCAACTCGTATCTCAATCGTGAGTCCCGTATCCTTGCCAACATACATCCTTCATACCTTTACTTACTGCGCACTTCGTGACTTCCAACATCGTCACTTACTTCCTACTGTCGGGGTCATTCTTCGGTACAAATCACAAATCGGGGTAAGGAGTCCCATCTCCTATGACTTGGCTCTACGGCACGATCTCGGATGTGAAGAAGAGTAACCATCCTAAATGCCCCGTAGCCTCATTTATAAATGTGGCGCGCAACACACCATAAACAAGACTCTCTTGGACACGACTTTGCGAGACAACCCCTAGGACGGACTTTTAACTGCGATACCACTTTGTCACACCCCGATTTCCGATAGGGTATGATGGGCACCGACCCTTATTTAGGGGCGAGCGAACCCGGCCCGACTAACGTAACACTCATGACCACATTTGGGCCCACAAAACATAACACACACACGATATGAAAATTTTTCAGAAAACAAACATGCCTTTCGTTTTTTTTTCCAAACCAAATAAAATCTGCAATCGTATGAAAACTGCAATATAAGGCATAACAGTACTTCGGCTTTTATAGCCGCTTTAAAATACATCGGTAACATAATACATACAAACACACCGGCTTGCGTGGCCGCTTACAAGCAGAACCGACATATCATACACTCGACAGCATGTACGCAAAGTCTCTATCGTAACCGAACACCATACGAGCACTCGACTCGGCGGCGCTCCGGAGAAATGGAGCTCGCCAATCCGATTTGGAGCATCTTTGCTAACATCTCGACTCATCGTGGGTACTGCGTGGCATGAAACGCGGCCCCCGAAGAAAGGGGTCGATGCGAAATATGTCTTGAGCATGTAAAGCATAGCATACATCAAACGAGGTCATAACTAAAGTAAGAAGTACGAGAAAGTGAAGTCGTAATAACCCGACTATCTAAGTACTTACATCCGACACACAAATCATACATATACGTACCGAACGCATCATAATACGTCACATGGAATGACATTAACCGATGTGGGATTTACCTCATCATCGGTGATCAAACTCATCATCGGAGAACAAACTCATCATACATCATCACATATCAAATGCGGTCCATGGGACCCGCGGACGAACGTGGTCGCCGCCTGTCTGCGCGCCACGACACGGCATAACTCCGGAAGATTTCAAATCTCCGTATCCCCGAACACAACACATCATCACAACACATCATAAGCCATATCGGCATAACTTCATAAACGGAACCCGGCCTATGGCGAGGTCTCGGGAGCCGTAACACGGCATAACTCGGAATATATCATAGTGCGCGCGATCGAATACCGGCCGGGATGGGTGAAAGATGTAACACGAACGCACGAAGCGGATCGTAAGTAACCACACACATATCAAACACCATCACAAACTCGACCGAATGCTCAAAACGAACCCTTTTTTTGAAAATCCAAAATCATAGTCAAATCGAGTTTTCTCCGAATCTTGCTCGGGACATTTCAAAACGAACTTCAGAAAACCGTGGTTACGCATCCAAAATCATGGGCATAAAACCCTTATTTCCAACTCGACAGATAAATAAATAATCATAGTGAAGAAAATATTAATTTTTTCCGAAGAATCCATAAAGGTAGCATAGAAGGGCTGCGGGCCCCACGGACGGGTGCCGACCCCCGTCCGGGCCCGACTACGAGGGGTAGGGGAGAGTGATGTCCTATGAACTTACATATTATGTTTTGGGGCGTTTCGAGGTCGTATGCAAAAGTTACGGACGTTTGAAGTTTCGGAGTCGTTTTAGAACGAGTCTCTTTTGAAAACAAGATTCTTTTGAAAATAGAACTCTTTTGAAACCTTAAAAGTTTAATCCTACAAAAGACATAAGGGTCATAACTCGGCGCATTAAAGATACGAACATCAAGGAACTTATACGAATTGCTTACACAACATTCCAAACTCAACCATATCGAAGACATACAAACCACAGCTTAACTATACTAAGGATGCCAACAGCACGAGCAAAATACGATTCACAAATATATATTCGAGATTTACGAATGGAATTTCCCCGAGGTACATATCATGTTATACCTTAATTCCGTCTAAGACATGCCAAAAAGAAGAGAAGGGTAAGCTTCACATACCTGGTTTGCTTCCTAGGCTAATCCAAACTCAAACCTCTGCTCAAAATCTACAATAACATCGATAGGCATCTAACATTAGTCATACACGGCTAAAGAATCCAATTCCAAACCATTACTTTTTCTACCAAAAATTGGGCAGCATTTCCCCTATATATTCACCAACCCCGAGATTTCAACTCGGCTAATATCAACAACAGCAACCAAACCAACAACCATCCAAACAAGATTTAAGAACATTCCGAACAATCCACAAAGTATTCAAGACAATCCCGACAATATGCCATGAAACCGAAACCTTCCAACTTAATGAATACGACAATAATGCGCTTCTTTCTTTCAAATTCTCAACTACACCAATAATCTACACGTTAACAACTTCATTTCCATAAATACAAGAAACCATATTGAAATCACATTATCTTCTCTAATAAGCTATAAACGACTCAACTTCCATTTAAACCATTAAACCTTCATTTTCATCATAGAATTCATGACAATAACAACTAAATTACCACACAATATTAATTCATTCCTTAGCACACAAAATAACCCATTCTCGGCCAAGGCATCATCATACCTCCTTCATGATTTCCATGCATTTTTACATCACATAATCCATAACCATGACAACTAAAACACTAAGTAAAATTAATCCATTCTTTGTCATACTAAAACGACCCATACGGCCACACACAACATTCATGGCTCAACCTCGACATCCATATTTTCATGAAGTTTATTCATTTTCTACACCTTACAACAACACACAAACATGTAGAATACAATTAATTCTTCATTCCTACAACACCCACACACACACGGCTATACTCCACATACCATAATTCCATGAACTTCATTCATCAAAGTATACCACAACACACACAACCATCTATAAAGCATGTAAAGGAAATCAAACCTCACCTTCTCCAATCAACTTCTCCTCCTCGGCTAGGCTTGGACAAGGCAACAACGAACGTTTTTCTTGCTCCAACAACCACTCCACGTCGACGAGGGCCCTTCACTTAGTAGAAAATCTTAAAGAAAAGAATTTTCCAAGATCAAATTTGAGGGCTGGTTTCGGCCCCCACTTGCTCTCCATGGCCGTGTGCCTTTTTCTTTCTCTCTTCAACTCTCTCTTGAAACTTCTTAAGGGTGGAAGTGATTAAGATGACTTACTTAGTCATCTTTGACTACATATATGATTTAAACACATGGCCCCGTGGCCCACACACACTCACGCATGGCCGGCCAACTAGGGCCGTTTTGCAAATAATGGCCAACTTTTCATAATTCATTTTTTGGTCCCAAATTTTTCCAACTTTCACTCTCTAATTTTTCCTTATTCCAATCTTACCCTTAACACTTCATACCAACAAGGGATGAATATGCATATGCATTGAGACAAAATCAACAAAGCCGGAAATTAAAAGTCTTGTCCATACCTCGTCGCAACCAACTTAGAATATTCCAACGTACGAAATACGGGGTGTAACAATGTCGGCCACCATAGTCGGAGCATATCTAGCCAATGAATTAAACTGAAGGCTATACTCCCGGGCACTCCTATTTTCTTGTTTTAAATTTAAGAATCTATCCGCTCTAGCTCGACGGACCTCGGGTGACAAATAGTGGCAGATAAAGGCATCTACAAATTCTTGCCAAACTGGAGGAGGCACATTCTCCTTCCTTGAGGATATCCAATTATTGTACCATAAAACCGCCACATCCCGAATATTATAAGATGCCAACTCCACAGATTCAGTTTTGGAGGCATGAATAATCTTCTCAACATTTCATCAATGAAATCTTGCGGGTCTTCATCCGGCTTTGACCCAAAAAACTCTGGAGAATTCAAACTCATAAAATCACGGGCTCGAGTACTAACTACCCTGTCACTTGAACCTGTACCCTGCCGCTGTGCCTGAGCAGCAACTAACTATGTCAATAGATAGATAGCCTCGGTCATTTGTTGACCCGAAGTAACCGGGGGAAAAACTGGAGGCATAGGAGCTGGAGCTGAAGCCCCTTCTTGCTCTTCTATAGTAGGCAGAATAGAAGAGGTATTAGACGGAGCCTCATTATGTGATTCGCGCTCTTCTACATTCATTGGCGGCTCCCTTTCTACCCACCTTTCTATCGTAGTCTTGCCCTTCTGGGCGGCTGTAGCTTTTCTCTTTGGCGGCATCTCTGAAATCATAACACACAATTAGGGAGGAAAAATCTTATAACACGGCTCTATCGCACAATCTCATAAGAAGAAGAAGAATGGTCATTTTTCCTAAATGCCCAGCAGCTCTTTGTTTATAAGTGTGGCACGCTACACACTATAAATAAGACTCTGTTAGACACGGCTCGCAGACACTTCCGGGCCCGATCGCTTTCCGATAGCACTTTTATCACGACCTGACTAGGGGCCACGAGGGGTACCCAGGGCTAACCACCGAGCACCACTCATTCTATTACTCATCATACTCATTCTACATTTCCTTCATTATTCTCGTGCTCATAATCATAGAGAAAACCATTTTCATTTTGAAACATATTTACCTTTATATGCATAAGCCTTTCGGCTATCAAAATAATACATATATATATATATATATATATGAATATACCTTAAGAACATCGTGAGACCGTCGTGCCCAAAACATATATACACAAAAGAATAAGTCAATGGCACCTCCAGAACAATAAAGTGCTATCAAGGCCTGCCAATAGATCCTACGAGTTTGGATCACCTCCCTGTCTACCTGTGGGTATGAACACAGCGTCCAAAGAAAAAAGGATGTCAGTACGAACATTGTACTGAGTATGTAAGGCATGAATAAGATGAACATGATAGAGAAATCATAAGACATGAGGTAAAGATATAACCTGCTTAACTTTTAAGAGTGTGCATTTTAATCATATTACATATATCATCGTATCACATATGTCATCATATCACATATACCATCATCGTTAACTCGCATCCGGGTAACCATCATATGCCGCCCACTAGTGGTGTCATGCCCGGCCCTCTAAGCTCGGTGTAATCACAAGCAGCCCGCCTTAGCGGTGACATGCCCGGCCAATTAGGCACGGCGGAATCGTTTGCAGCCCGCCTTCGCGGTGACATGCCCGGTTAATTAGGCATCTTTGGAATCATATCATCATTCACTTAACATAAACTTATCATCATCATACCTTTATCATAAAACATGCATTAGAACTTAAAGGCAACTTTAGCTATGTCGGGGTGATATGAGGTCGTGAACCCCCGATTGCAATGTGGAGTGATCATATTCATCATATCTCACCTTGAAGGGACTAACATTTAAGGTGAGTGTACACAAGGAACAACATCATCATCATTATCATGCTCGTGTCGTATCTCTTTTCTTTATCATATACATATATAGCTCTTTATAGTCATAGACTCATAGTTTCCGTTATATAGAAAAATCATGAAAAAATAGAAAGATTCATGCCATAGGAGTCATGCCTTAGAAGGAAAGGACTATCCTTACATACCTTTTCGTTTAGCTACTCTATCGCTTGATCGTTCTTCTTCAATGCTCACATTTCTACCTTCAAGAGAGTTCGCAGTAACATTAGCTAATCGATTATATGAACATGCTTACTAAAGCTAGGGAACATTGGGCAGCGTTTCCTTTGTTTATACAACTTTCCTCATATCATATATCAACTCCCAAACATCTATAATAACATACACAACATTACAACCAACAATCTTCATTCATCTACATTATCCACATTTCACAATGTCACTTCAATTCATCCATAATCATGGTCGTAGTACACTAGTACGTTTTCTCTCACATATAATGCTTATCCCATGTTCTTAATATCATTTATAACATAATCATAATCACAACATATCAATAATCATGACTCATCCCAAGCTACTACTCAAAATCTCATTATTCTCATCTTTGTGACCCATTTCCTATCTCCTTTCATAATATAAGTCTTCCAACCTCTCAATATCTTAAACAACATAGAATGATTGTAGAACTTACCTTAGATAGTGTAGGAATGAGCTTTGAGTGGAAATACTTTCACTTGAGCCAAAACCCTAACTCACTTCCAATGGAATTTCTTGACTTGGATGGACTCCAATGAGTTTCTTACACTTGATTCACTTGGTTTGATGAAGTTAAGAATAAATTTCTATTGAATTCTTGTTGAAGAAGTGTGGATAACTTTCTAGAGGGTTCTTGAGGTGTGGAGAAAAAGAATGAAATGAATTAAATGAGGTTGACCTTATATTAATTTTTGAAGCTGTCCCGATACCATTCTACGGACCAACATACGGTCCGTATCTTTTATACTAGTCGTATGTCTAGCCGTAGATTTGGTCCGTGGAAGTCCCATTCTGGGCTGACCATATGGCCTAACATACGGCCAGTATGTTTTATACGGCAAGTATGTTGGGCCGTATAATGCCCAGCTTTCCGAACTCTTTTTCGTCGACTCGTTTGATCTCCAATCCTCATGGAACCTTCTTACCACTTGTTTAACACCTCATTAACAATCTAATGGACATTATAACTCTTCTCCAAAACATCATTAGGTCATCATTAACTCGATACTCATAAATCTTTCTCAATACATAACGTATACCTTGCCTTTCTTGGCCAACTTTCTTCTCTTACTTCGAATGTCTTTGAAATCTCAATTAGGATCATCAAATGCTATTTTTTACTTATCGAAATATCGTATACTTCGTACCCTTCGTTAGTCTATTCACTGTGCATGAACGGGAAATTTTTCTGAGGTGTAACAACAACCACCTTTAATGGCACGAGAACATCATAGAGATAGTTTCCTTGTAGTTTCCATACTTCTTGCCTTGGGTTTGAGTTGGTTAAGCTTGAGTTCACCTGTGAACCTTATGAAGTGGTTAGGGCTCTTAGAGAGATCTTAGGGTCGAGGTTTGGATGAGAAATGATGAAAAATGGACTCTCCAACACTTTTAAAACAAGAAAGGTCGGCCACCGCCTCCCATGTACGGCCAAAGTGTACGGGCTGTACTTTTGGGCCGTACCTGGGCCTGCATTTTTCCAACTTTCTGCCAACTTTTGGATAGTGAGGTAGGGGACGTACTTTTTTGTACGGGCTGCATATGACACCGTACTTCTCGGATTTGCGAACTGTCAGTTGCGTTGGAAAGAGGACTATCTAAACTTGAGCTTGCATAGGTTATGCATTCCATAACTTTTCATATGCTAGTAGATACACTTCCCTCAAATTGGACCAAAAATCTTGTCCAGAATTTTGCCAAATTTTCCAAAGGTTTTGACAAACTTAGTTTCTTCGATTTTCTTGATCCCGAAACCTTTGGATACATGATTAATACTTGCTAAAGGCCTTCCTTAACCTTATAGGAGTTACATGGCTTTTTCAAGCTTATGTTAGTCACTTACGACAAAACGACGCAAAAAAATTTTGAGGTGTAACAAATAGCTGATACGAGAGAAATCCTAGCGAGCAGATTCATCGTCTGGTAAATCAATACTTGCATCGTGAAATGCAGTCCTCGGGGAATAGGGACATCAATACATTTAAATTGCACTGGTATGTAGAACAACTGAATGAATAAACATGGCGCATGAAATGATAGAACTGAAATTGAAACTATAAGCTGAATATGAACATGAACATAATCTGACTTGAATATAAAATAACCTGAGTAAAACATTATTAAATGGGAGAGTCTTAGTATAACTGACATATAACCACCACGTGAGCACGTGGCGTCTGATCTCTACCCGATTAGCTAAGCCATCTCATACCTTGCCGGGATACGAGACATGAACATGACATGAATCGATCCATAAAATAACCCGCAATGGGTTAACATGAAGGAATCATCCTTATTGGGTGGAGCGATCCTTATCCTATGTTGGAAAATGTAGTTTCATGTATGAAACCCTCTCAGTAATCTGTTCAACTCCCAAAACATGAACATGAATATAGTTGGCTTAGAAGCCCATGGTTTTCATAAACATGACTTGTAGACATGATTTGTAAGTATAATACAACATCAATATAGTTTGCATAAGACATGGAAAATATTGGAGGATTCATGAAGTAATTATATAGTAGCTTATAAATACTTGTGTTGCACGGTTGAAACTCATAGAATCGATATTATGAGCATTCATGGATTACGTGCAGTGTTCATGGCATTTGGAATGATATATTATGAACACAAACAAAGAGATTATAAATTAGCTATAACATGGTTTAGTATTTTCATGAACAAGGGCAATTATAGGAAATCATGAAAGAACCTTGGCGTGGGGAAGAACAATGATGTTCCCACACGTGGATCGAAGCCTTACATACCTTAATCACTCCAAAAACTTGAGAAAAGTATGAATCTTTGAAGAAGAATTCCAAAAGTTTGAATCTTGAACCTTGAGATGGGTTTTCTTGAAAACCCTAGGTTAGAAACAATGGATTATAACATAGAATTCATGTGTTGATGTTAGAAATACTTAGAATCAATTGGAAGAGGCTTACCTTGGTATAGGAGGATGATGGGAACGAGAGAATGGTCATTCAAGGGCTTAAGGATGTGAAGAATGAAGTGGAATAGCCAAAAAACAAAGTTTTAAATTGTTGTCGGACCCGTTTTAACTCACTTTAAACCCATTTTATGGGATATAAATTATTTTATGACCGTAAATCATACCGTGAAACCATAACAGTGTACTAGATCTTTTGGGTATTTTTACGGACAATGAATTCTGCCGGAGTCGGCAGAATACTGTTTAGTAAACTATACAAAACTTCTTGTACAAATGTCCATTTGATCCCTACAATATACCATTGAAAAGGTATTTCAAAAGGCTACAATTTTCATGTTGAAACTTTTTCAAAATTCCTTATAAATTTTTTCGTATTATTTATTAAACTGAGGCTTTGTCCAAACTCACTTGGAAGCATGCTCTGTAGGGTAGCTTCCGTATTTACTTCATCCTAAGACTCTCCTTATGACTTGATTTTTCAAAGCCTCTGTCTACACTACTCATATTGATTTCATTATACCCTCGTCATACGAGTCAAACCTTAGCCCGCTCATTTGACTTATGTTAAAAATTTTAAAAAAATTCAAGGAAGGGTTTTTGAGCATTATAATCCCATTTTTCAGGAACCTGCGGTGATCTGAAGACCCAAAAGCATAGTTCTGGCTTATAAAAAATTTACTTGAGTTGTGAATTCGATGTAAGTGAGAGTTTAAGCTTTGATGCTTGCTCTACAAAATCTTAAAATGTATTTTATATGCTTATGTTGAGACAAGTGTATGCTTGGTAGAATCAGTGGTCTTTAACAAGCCGTAGATATGTTTTAATTTGTGAAAAATACTAAAATTACTTAATATGTAATTTGTGATGCGGCGTGACATGTGCCCTGACATTGGGGTGTTGGTACCATTTGACTTCTGCCACTATATATGTACTACGGCATACATACTCTACTGTAATATGTTAAGGGCATACATATGATGTCGTAATATATGTTAGGGGCCTTTTGTATAGTGTCGTAGTATACTTTTGGGGCATTACATATCTTTGTCGTGGACTCGTTGGGGTGTTATGTTAATCACCTTCACTGTTGTTAATGACAAGTCCTGAGTGTAGATTGTGTTGAAATATGTAGTGTTCTTCTTGAATATTTGTTTGGATCTCATTGAGTATATATTATAAAAAAAATTATGGATAGTATTTTAGTGCTCGTGTGCTTATATTTTCTAACCCTTGTTCCAAGAGTACTCAAAAGGGCGGGTTGTGGATCTTACAGGGTTACATATAACTCTCCCCTGACCTGTTTGTCCATGTAGATTCTGTTGCTAAGGGAAAGACTAGTGGCTGACGAGTCCGTTCGCGAAGATTTTGTTCTTTGAGGTGAGCCTTCGCATTGTTCTCGAAGGTTTTTGTTTCAGCTTTATCTTATTAATATCACTTATTTTCTTTTCTTGTGGTTTGCACGCCCGACAATTAAGCTCATGTTACTCTATTAGATGCTCTATGATCTTAGTGTGAGATTTGGGCTAGAGATTTATTATTTGTGCGACCCTTGATTTTCATAGAATGAATAGGGTTTTGGTTGGTTTGTTATTCCCCACTTAATTATTATTAATGTGTTTGGGCAGGTGGTTATGGTTATATTAATTGTTAAGCATATTCAAAGTTGGTTCGCCTGACAGGTGGAGTTAGCAGGTGTCAGTAACATCTAGGGATTGTTTGGGACGTGACAAACTTGATATCACAGCTTAGGCCTTAACTCCCAAGTCATGGAGTAGTGTCTAGTAGAGCCTTGTACATGGGTATATAGGTGCACATACTTATTATAACACCTCGTGCATTCGGGCTAAGGTTTGACTCGTAAGAGGGTACGATGAAAGTAGAAATGGTGTTTGGAACCTAATCAAGTCATAAGAAGAGTCCTTGGGCAAAGTAAAGTCGAAAGCTACCCTACGAAGCATGTTTTCAAGTGAGTTTGCACCAAATCTCAATTAAATAGAGTATACGGAAAAATTATATAAGGAATTTGGGAAAATTCCTTCATCAAAAGTTGTAGATATTTGAAATACCTTTCGAAGGGTATATTATGGAGCTCAAACAGACATCTGTACAAAACGTTATGTCTGTTTTACTAAAATAGTGTTCTGCCGACTTAGGGCAGAATTTATAGGCCATAAATCTGGCCGTAAAGTTTTGCCCAAAAATCATAGACACTGTTACTGATTTATGGTAGACTTTACGGGCCGTAAAATGGGCAAAAAGTGGGCGTAAAACAGGTCCGAATGCAACTTTAAAACTTCGTTTTAAGGCTTCCCTAGAACGACCATTCTCTCTTCTCCTCATCCTCATACATCAAGGTAAGTCCCTTCCATGTGTTCCCAAGTGAATTTTAATGAATATACATGAATTCTAAACGAAATCCTATGTTGACACCCTAGGGTTTTCAAGAAAATCGATCTCAAGGTTCAAGATTCAAGCTTCAAGATACAAACTTTATTGCAAGTTTTAGAGAGACTAAGGTATGTAGGATTTCTATCCACGTGTGGGAACATCATTGTTCTTCCCCACACCACGTTTATCCAAGAAGACACGAAGTTCCATAAACCTAGGGTTTCTATTATAATTCATGATAACCTAAGTTACAAGTATCATGCTATACCATGTTTGTATTACTAATTCGTTAATGTATTCTTGACATTCCATTTTTGTTGCTGAGAATCCGTTTGTAATCCGTGAATACCCATGTCTTGAATTCCATGGGTTCTTAAATGCAACATATGTATTATTATGTCTATTTTCATGAAATTCTACATGCTCCCATGTTTTCATACAACTAATACTATATACCTATATTCATGTTATATTACACTCACGAATCATGTTTACAACCATGTTTATGTAATTCATGGGCTTCTCAGATAATTATATCCATGTTCATGTTTTAGGAGTTGCATAGATTACCGAGAAGGTTTAATACCTGAAATTACGTATGCCAGTGTAGGATAAGAATCGCTCCGCCTAGTTAGGATGATTCCTTCATATTTAGCCATTGGGGGTTATTGGATCTATTCTTGTCATGTTCATGTCTCGTACCCTGGCAAGGTATGAGATGGCTTAGCTGATCAGGCAGAGATCAGACGCCACGTGCTTACATGGTGGTTACATGTCGATATACTAAGGCTTACTCATGTTCATGTTCAGATAATACCCATGTTCATTTTCAGCTTACACTTTCAGTTTCACTTCTATTATTTCATATGCCATGTTTATTTCATTCAGTTTCTCTACGTACCAGTGCAATTTAAATGTACTGATGTCCCCTTTTTATTGCCTAGGGGCCTGCATTTCACAATGCAGAGATTTTTACAGGACGACGGATCTGCTTGTTAGGACTATTGTTCGTATCAGCTAGTGGCGAGCCCCATCTTATTTGGGGTTTTATCTTTATTTACTTCATGTCAGTTATGCAGTTAAGGTATCTTTGGGGGCCTTGTTCTGATACATAGTTTCGCAGTCAGACTCATGTCATAGACTTGTTCAGTTATTTCATGTCAAATGTTTAGAGTCGTATAGCCAGTATTGGCTTAGTACTTATTATATATTCAGATTATTTTTGCATCATG
>NC_081347.1:33019838-33066382 GCF_029784015.1 Lycium ferocissimum | reverse complement strand
TATATACCCTTTACAAGGCTCTACTAGACACTACTCCATGACTTGGGAGTTAAGGCCTACCCGTGATATCAAGTTTGTCACGTCCCAAACAATCCTAGATGTTCCCAATTGCTAACTCCACCGTCAAGTAACCAACTTTGAATATGCTTAACAATTAATATAACCATAACCACCTGCCCAAACACATTAATAATAATTAAGTGGGAATAACAAACCAACCAAAACCCTATTCATTCATGAAAATCAAGGTCGCCCCAAATAATAAATCTCTAGCCCAAATCTCACACTAAGATCATAAACACCCAATGAGTAAATGAGCTTAATTGTCGGCGTGCAAACCACAAGAAAAAAAAAATAAGTGATATTAATAAGATAAATGAAAAAAAAACCTTCGAGAACAATGCGAGGTTCACCTCGAACAAAATTTCGCAACGACTCGCGCCCTAGTCTTTCCCTTAGCAACAATTTTACGGACAAACAAAGTCGGGAGAGTTATAGTAACCCCGTAAGATCCACAACCCGCCCTTTTCAGACTTTTTGGAACAAGGGTTAGAAAATATAAGCACACGAGCACTAAAATACTATCCATAATTTTTTTTATAATATATACTCAATGAGATCCAAACAAATATTCAAGAAGAACACTACATATTTCAACACAATCTACACTCAGGACTTGTCATTAACAACAGTGAAGGTGATTAACATAACACCCCAACGAGTCCACGACAGCATATGTAATGCCCCAAAAGTATACTACGACACTATACAAAAGGCCCCTAACATATATTACACATCATATGTATGCCCTTAACATATTAGAGAGTAGTATGCCGAGTACATAATAGGCAGAAGTCAAATGGTACCAACACCCAATGTCGGGCACATGTCACGCCGCATCACAAATTACATATTAAGTAATTTTAGTATTTTTACAAATTAAAACATATCTACGGCTTGTTAAAGACCACTGATTCTACCAAGCATACACTTTGTCTCAACATAAGCATATAAAAATACATTTTAAGATTTTGTAGAGCAAGCATAAAGCTTAAACTCTCACTTACATCGAATTCAAACTCAAGTAAATTTTTTATAAGCAACTATGTTGCCCCCGGATCACCGGTTCCGAAAAAATGGGATTATAATGCTCAAAAACCCTTCCTTGAATTTTTTTAAAATTTTTAACATAAGTCAAATGAGCGGGTAAGGTTTGACTGATGACGAGGGTATAATGAAATCAATATGAGTAGTGTAGACAAAAAGGCTTTGAAAATCAAGTCATAAGAGAGTCTTAGGATGAAGTAAACGAGCTACCCCTAGCATGCTTCCAGTGAGTTTGGACAAAGCCTCGTTAATAAATAATAAAAAAATTTATAAGGAATTTTGAAAGTTTCAACATGAAAATCGTAGCCCTTTTGAAATACCTTTTCAATGGTATATTGTAGGATCAAATGGACATTTGTACAAGAAGTTTTGTATAGTTTATTTAAATATTCTCCGAAATCGCGGGAATCATTGTCCGTAAAAATACCCAAAAGATCTAGTACACTGTTATGGTTTCACGGTATGATTTACGGTCATAAAATAATTTATATCCCATAAAATGGGTTTAAAGTGAGTTAAAACGGGTCCGACAACAATTTAAAACTTTGTTTTTTGGCTATTCCACTTCATTCTTCACATCCTTAAGCCCTTGAATGACCATTCTCTGTTCCCATCATCCTCCTATACCAAGGTAAGCCTCTTCCAATTGATTCTAAGTATTTCTAACATCAACACATGAATTCTATGTTATAATCCATTGTTTCTAACCTAGGGTTTTCAAGAAAACCCATCTCAAGGTTCAAGATTCAAACTTTTGGAATTCTTCTTCAAAGATTCATACTTTTCTCAAGTTTTGGAGTGATTAAGGTATGTAGGTTTTCATCCACGTGTGGGAACATCATTGTTCTTCCCACGCCAGGTTCTTTCTATGATTTCTATAATTGCCCTTGTTCATGAAAATACTAAACCATGTTATAGCTAATTTATAATCTCTTTGTTTGTGTTCATAATATATCATTAAAATGCCATGAACACGCACGTTCCATGTCCTAATATCATTCATGAGTTTAAAAGTAACACAAGTATTTATAAGCTCTATATAATTATTTTGAATCCCCCAATATTTTCATGTCTTAGAAATTATATTGATGTTGTATTATATTTCAAATCATGTCTAAATATGTTTATAAAACCAGGCTTCTAACCCAACTATATTCATGTTCATTTTTTTGGGGAGTTAAAAACGAGGGGGTTTTCTCATAAACACTTTTCCCATGGGATGGACCCTTTCCAAATAAGGATGTTTCCCTTTCTGTTCCCATTGGGGGTTATTTTAGGATCATTCATTAGTTCAGTCTCTATCCCGCAAGGTATGGATGGTTGTAACAGAGATCGACGCCACGTGCTCCGGGTGGTTATATGTCTTATTGACTCTCCCTTTAATTGTTTTACTCGGGTTATTTTATACCCCGGATTATGTTCATGTTCATATTCTTTTATAGTTTAATTTCGTCTACTTTCATGCGCCATGTTTATTCTTTCCCTTGCTCTCCAGGCAATTTAAATGTATTGATGTCCCATTCCGGGGCCCATTTCACTGCAATTTTGATTTACCAGAGATAACTGCTGGGGTTTCTCGTACCCCTATTTGTTACCCCTAAAAATTTTTTTTGCGTCGTTTTTTTTAGTGCCCAAATAAGTTAAAAAAGCCAGTAACCCCCAAAAGGGTTTAAAAAGGGTTTTTGCAGTTATTTTGTACCAAATTTGGGGATCAAAATCAAGAAACAAATTTTGTAAAAACCCTTTTGGAAAATTTGGAAAAATTTGGACAAGATTTTGGCCCAATTTGAGGGAAGGTATCTCTAGCATAGGGTTTTAGGGAATCTAACCTATGCAAGCTAAGTTTAGATAGTCCTCTTTCCAAAACCCAAATTTCGCAAACCGAATCTGTCATATGCCCGAAAAAAAGTACCCCCCCCCCACTATCCAAAAAAAGAAAGTTAAAAAAGCAGGGTACCCCCCCAGCCGTCCTTTGGGCCGACGGGAGGGGGGCCCCCTTTTTCTTTTTTAAAAAGGGGGAGAGTCCTTTTTTCATCTTTTCACCCAAAACCTCCCCCCAAGATCTCTAAGAGCCCCCAACCACTTCAAAAGGTTAGGGTGCCCCAAGCTTAAAACTCAAACCCAAGGGAAGTATGGAAATACAAGGAAACTATCTCTGGGTGTTTTTGTGCCCTTAAAGGGGTTGTTGTTACACCCTTAAAAAAACCGTTTATGCACGGGGAAAGATAAAAGGGTACAAGTAAGATATTTGTGAAAAAAAAAGATGATCCTAATTTAGATTTCAAAGAAATTTAAGTAAGAGAAGAAAGTTGGCCCAAAAAAGGCAAGGTATACGTTATGTATTGAGAAAGATTTTGAGTATCGGGGAAAAGACCTAATATTTTTGGAGAAGAGTTATAATGTCCCTTAGATTTGTTAAGAGGTGTTAAACAAGTGGTAAGGGTTAAGGATTTGGGGATCAAACGATCGGGAAAAAAAGTTCGGGGGGCATTTTAAGGGCCCCTTTTTTTCGTATAAAACATCGTGTATGTTAGGCCATATGGTCAGCCCCAAGGGGCTTCCCACCAAATCCGCTAACAAGACTATAAAAAGATAAGAGGGCCCCCGAAATGCTCGAATTTAAAAATTTAAAATAAGGTCAACCTCATTTAATTCATTTATTTTTTTTTTCCCCACCTCAAAAACCCTCTAGAAAGTTATCCACACTTCTTAAAAAGAAATTTGAAAATTTTTTCTTCTTCATCAAACCAAGTAATCAAGTGTAAAAAACATTGGAGTCCATCCAAGTCAAGAAATTTCCCTTGGGTATTAGGGTTTTTGGGTCAAGTGAAAATATTTCCACCAAAACCTTCCTACACTATCTAAGAAGTTCTACAATCATTCTATGTTGTTTAAGAAAATTTAGAGGTTGGAAGACTTATATTATGAAAGGAGATAGGGAAAAGGGTCACAAAGATGAGAATAATGAGATTTTTTAGTACTTTGGGGTAGCAGATTATTGATATTTGTGATTATGATTATGTTATAAATGATATTAAGAACAGGATAAGCATTATATGTGAGAGAAAACTACTAGTGTACTACGACCATGATTATGGATGAATTGAAGTGAATGTAAATGTGGATAATGTAGATGAAGAAGATTGTGGTTGTAATGTTGTGATGTTATTATGATGTTTGGGAGTTGATATATGATATGAGGAAAGTTGTATAAACAAAGGAAACGTGCCAATGTTCCCTAGCTTTAGTAAGCGTTCATATAATCGATTAGCTAATGTTATGCGAACTCTCTGAAGGTAGAAATGTGAGCATTGAAGAAGAACATCAAGCGATAGAGTAGCTAAACGAAAAGGGATGTAAGGATAGTCCTTTCCTTCTAAGGCATGACTCCTATGGCTGAATCTTTCTATTTTTTCATGATTTTTCTATATAACGGAAACATGAGTCTATGACTATAAAGAGCTATATATGTATAAGATAAAGAAAAGAGATACGAACGAGATGATAATGATGATGATGTTGTTCTTTGTGTACACTCACCTTAAAAAGTTAGTCCCTTCAAGAATATGACAATATGATCACTCCCCATTGCAATCGGGTTCACGACCTCATTCACCCCGACATAGCTAAAGTTCCTTTAAGTTCTAATGCATGTTTTAGATAAAGGTATGATGATGATAAGTTTATGTTAAGTGAAAGATGATATGATTCCGGCTTTGGCCCAATTTAACCGAAAAGGCCCAAGGGCAACCGAAAAATTCTGGGGGCCCGGGCAGGTCACCGCTAAGGGGGGGCGTTGGTGTTTACAGGGGCTTAGGGGCCGGGCATGACACCACTAGTGGGGGGAATGATGGTTCCCCGGGATGCAAAAGTTAACGATGATGGTATAGTATATGATGACATACATGGATACACGATGATATATGTAATACGATTAAAATGCACACTCTTAAAAGTTGCTAAAAGTTATATCTTTACCTCATGTCTTATGATTTCTTTATCATGTTCATCTTATTCATGCCTTACATACTCGCACAATGTTCTAATTTACATCCTTTTTCTTTGGACGCCGTGTTCATACCCACAGTGTATTGCGGAGTGCGATCCAAACTCGTAGGATCTATCGTTGCCTTATAGCACTCTCTTATTGTTCGTATGTTACTAGACTATTCTTTGTGTATATATGTTTTGGGCACGACGGTCTACGATGTTCTTAAGGTATATTCATATATATATATATATATATATATGTATTATTTTGATAGCCGAAAGGCTATGCGCATATAAAGGTAATATATGTTTCAAAATGAAAATGGTTTTCTCTATGATTATGAGCACGAGAATAATGAAGGAAATGTAGAATGAGTATGATGAGTAATAGAATGAGTGGTGCTCGGTTGGTTCCCCTCAAATTTCTGCCCCTGGTCAATTTTAGTCGAGATCGTGATAAAAGTCTTCCCATCGGAGAGTGCCTTCGGTCCCGGTAGTTGTCTACGAGCCGTGTCTAGTAGAGTCTTATTTATGGTGTGTTGCGCGCCACACTAATAAACGGAGAGCTGCGGTGGCATTTAGGAAAAATGACCATTCTTCTTCTTCTGAGATTGTGCGATAGAGCCGTGTTATAAGATTTTTCCTCCCTAATTGTGTGTTATGATTTCAGAGATGCCGCCAAAGAGAAAAGCTACGGCCCGGAAATGGCAAGACTACGATAGAAAGGTGGGTAGAAGGGAGCCGCCAATGAATGTAGAAGAGCGCGAATCACATAATGAGGCTCCGTCTAATACCTCTTCTATTCTCGCACACTATAGAAAGAGCGAAGGGGAGACGACTCCGGCTCACATGCCTCCGATTTTCCCAGGACTACTTCGGGTCAACAAATGACGAGGCTATCTATCTATTTTGTTACACCCCGTATTTCGTACGTTGGAATATTCTAAGTTGGTTGCGACGAGGTATGGACAAGACTTTTAATTTCCGGCTTTGTTGATTTTGTCTCAATGCATAAGTGCATATTCATCCTTTGTTGGTATGAAGTGTTAAGGGTAAGATTGGAATAAGGAAAAATTAGAGAGTGAAAGTTGGAAAAATTTGGGACCAAAAAATGAATTATGAAAAGTTGGCCATTATTTGCAAATGGCCCTAGGTGGCCGGCCATGTGTGAGTGTGTGTGGGCCATGGGGCCATGTGTTTAAATCATATATGTAGCCAAAGATGACTAAGTAAGTCATCTTAATCACTTCCACCCTTAAGAAGTTTCAAGAGAGAGTTGAAGAGAGAAAGAAAAGGCACACGGCCATGGAGAGCAAGGGGGTGGCCGAAACCACCCCCCTCAAATTTGATCTTGGAAAATTCTTTTCTTTAAGATTTCCTACTAAGTGAAGGGCCCTCGTCGACGTGGAGTGGTTGTTGGAGCAAGAAAACGTTCGTTGTTGCCTTGTCCAAGCCTAGCCGAGGAGGAGAAGTTGATTGGAGAAGGTGAGGTTTGATTTCCTTTACATGCTTTATAGATGGTTGTGTGTGTTGTGGTATACTTTGATGAATGAAGTTCATGGAATTATGGTATGTGGAGTATAGCCGTGTGTGTGTGGGTGTTGTAGGAATGAAGAATTAATTGTATTCTACATGTTTGTGTGTTGTTGTAAGGTGTAGAAAATGAATAAACTTCATGAAAATATGGATGTTGAGGTTGAGCCATGAATGTTGTGTGTGGCCGTATGGGCTGTTTTAGTATGACAAAGAATGGATTAATTTTACTTAGTGTTTTAGTTGTTGTGGTTATGGATTATGTGATGTAAAAATGCATGGAAATCATGAAGGAGGTATGATGATGCCTTGGCCGAGAATGGGTTATTTTGTGTGCTAAGGAATGAATTAATATTGTGTGGTAATTTAGTTGTTATTGTCATGAATTCTATGATGAAAATGAAGGTTTAATGGTTTAAATGGAAGTTGGAGTCGTTTATAGCTTATTAGAGAAGATAATGTGATTTCAATATGGTTTCTTGTATTTATGGAAATGAAGTTGTTAACGTGTAGATTATTGGTGTAGTTGAGAATTTGAAAGAAAGAAGCGCATTATTGTCGTATTCATTAAGTTGGAAGGTTTCGGGTTTCATGGCATATTGTTGGGATTGTCTTGAATACTTTGTGGATTGTTCGGAATGTTCTTAAATCTTGTTTGGATGGTTGTTGGTTTGGTTGTTGTTGTTGATATTAGCCGAGTTGAAATCTCGGGGTTGGTGAATATATAGGGGAAATGCTGCCCAATTTTTGGTAGAAAAAGTAATGGTTTGGAATTGGATTCTTTAGCGTGTATGACTAATGTTAGATGCCTATCGATGTTATTGTAGATTTTGAGCGTACCGAGGTTTGAGTTTGGATTAGCCTAGGAAGCAAACCGGTATGTGAAGCTTACCCTTCTCTTCTTTTTGGCATGTCTTAGACGGAATTAAGGTATAACATGATATGTACCTCGGGGAAATTCCATTCGTAAATCTCGAATATATATTTGTGAATCGTATTTTGCTCGTGCTGTTGGCATCCTTAGTATAGTTAAGCTGTGGTTTGTATGTCTTCGATATGGTTGAGTTTGGAATGTTGTGTAAGCAATTCGTATAAGTTCCTTGATGTTCGTATCTTTAATGCGGCTGAGTTATGACCCTTATGTCTTTTGTAGGATTAAACTTTTAAGGTTTCAAAAGAGTTCTATTTTCAAAAGAATCTTGTTTTCAAAAGAGACTCGTTCTAAAACGACTCCGAAACTTCAAACGTCCGTAACTTTTGCATACGACCTCGAAACGCCCCAAAACATAATATGTAAGTTCATAAGACATCACTCTCCCCTACCCCTCGTAGTCGGGCCCGGACGGGGGTCGGCACCCGTCCGTGGGGCCCGCGGCCCTTCTATGCTACCTTTATGGATTTTTCGGAAAAATTAATATTTTCTTCACTATGATTATTTATTTATCTGTCGAGTTGGAAATAAGGGTTTTATGCCCATGATTTTGATGCGTAACCACGGTTTTCTGAAGTTCGTTTTGAAATGTCCCGAGCAAGATTCGGGAGAAAACTTGATTTGACTATGATTTTGGATTTTCAAAAAAAGGGTTCGTTCTGAGCATTCGGTCGAGTTTGTGATGGTGTTTGATATGTGTGTGGTTACTTACGATCTGCTCGTGCGTTCTGTGTTACATCTTTCACCGATCCGGCCGGTATTTGATCGTGCGCACTATGATATATTCCGGAGTTATCTTCGTGTTACGGTTCCCGAGACCTCGCCATAGGGCCGGGTTCCGTTTATGAAGTTATCTTTGTGATATGGCTTATGATGTGTTGTGATGATGTGTTGTGTTCGGGGATACGGAGATTTGAAATCTTCCGGAGTTATCCGTGTTGTGGCGCCAGATAGGGTGGCGACCACGTTCTGTCCGCCGGGTCCTATGGACCGCATTTGATATGTGATGATGTATGATGAGTTTGTTCTCCGATGATGAGTTTGATCACCGATGATGAGGTAAATCCCACATCGGTTAATGTCATTCCATGTGACGATTATGATGCGTTCGGTACGTATATGTATGATTTGTGTGTCGGATGTAAGTACTTAGATAGTTGGGTTATTACGACT
The DNA here is from genome assembly GCF_029784015.1 of Lycium ferocissimum. Lineage (NCBI taxonomy): Eukaryota > Viridiplantae > Streptophyta > Magnoliopsida > Solanales > Solanaceae > Lycium > Lycium ferocissimum. Next base: position 33,057,648 of record NC_081347.1, on the reverse strand, counting down.
TCACTTTCTGTACTTCTTACTTTAGTTATGACCTCGTTTGATGTATGCTATGCTTTACATGCTCAGTACATATTTCGTACTGACCCCCTTTCTTCGGGGGGGCTGCGTTTCATGCCACGCAGGTACCCACGGATGAGTCGGAGATGTTAGCAAAAGATGCTCCAGCTGGATTGGCGAGCTCCATTTCCTCCGGAGTGCTGCCGAGTCAGAGTGCTCTGTATGGTGTTCGAAGTTATGATAGAGACTTTGCAGACAGTGTCGAGTGTATGATATGTCGGGTCTGTTTGTAAGCGGCTACGTAAGCCGGTGTGTTTGTATGTATTATGTTACCGATGTGTTTGGCAAGCGGCTATAAAAGCCGAAGTACTGTTATGCCTTATATTGCAGTTTTCATACGATTGCAGATTTTATTTGGTTTGGAAAAAAAAAAAAAAACGAAAGGCATGTTTGTTTTCTGAAAAATTTTCATATCGTGTGTGTGTTATGTTTTGTGGGCCCAGTGTGGTCATGAGTGTTACGTTAGTCAGCGGGTTCGCTCGGCCCTAAATAAGGGTCGGGTGCCCATCATACCCTATCGGAAATTGGGGTGTGACAAAGTGGTATCAGAGCAGGTCTGTCCTAGGGGTTGTCTGCAAAGTCGTGTCCGGTAGAGTCTTGTTTATGGTGTGTTGCGCGCCACATTTATAAACAGGAGGCTACGGGGCATTTAGGATGGTTACTCTTCTTTCACATCTGAGATCGTGCCGTAGAGCCAAGTCATAGGAGATGGGACTCCTTACCCTGATTTGTGATTGCAGCTGAAGAATGACCCTGACAGAGGGAAGTAAGTGACGATGTTGGAAGTCACGAAGTGCGCAGGTAAGTAAAGGTATGAAGGATGTATGTTGGCAAGGATATGGGACTCACGATTGAGATACGAGTTGGAGCCTAAAGGGGGAAAGCAAATAAGAAAGTGTTTCAGGTACCGTTTGAGTTGGACACACGAGGTAAGTTTATCATTTTCGTACTGTTGTTGATGTTGGGAGCCCTGTGAGGCTGTGATATGATATAATATGCATATATGTATGTTGGCCCTGTGAGGCATTGTTGGTATTTCCTGCGTGCAGGTTTTGAGGTAGTAAGAAGTATAGAGGAAACTCTGCCGAAATTTTCCCGAAATGGGAAAAGAATGAGATGTGTGTTTGTAATACGACTTGAAAGGTCGTGCCGATAGTAAGAGTGAGATTAAGACAAGAGTAAGAAGGAAAAGTTTAACCTGAGATCCTTATGATGTTTTGTGAGACTAGTTGAACATTCGAGGACGAATGTTCTAAAGGGGGAAAGGATGTTACACCCCGTATTTCGTACGTTGGAATATTCTAAGTTGGTTGCGACGAGGTATGGACAAGACTTTTAATTTCCGGCTTTGTTGATTTTGTCTCAATGCATAAGTGCATATTCATCCTTTGTTGGTATGAAGTGTTAAGGGTAAGATTGGAATAAGGAAAAATTAGAGAGTGAAAGTTGGAAAAATTTGGGACCAAAAAATGAATTATGAAAAGTTGGCCATTATTTGCAAATGGCCCTAGGTGGCCGGCCATGTGTGAGTGTGTGTGGGCCATGGGGCCATGTGTTTAAATCATATATGTAGTCAAAGATGACTAAGTAAGTCATCTTAATCACTTCCACCCTTAAGAAGTTTCAAGAGAGAGTTGAAGAGAGAAAGAAAAAGGCACACGGCCATGGAGAGCAAGGGGGCTGGCCGAAACCAGCCCCTCAAATTTGATCTTGGAAAATTCTTTTCTTTAAGATTTCCTACTAAGTGAAGGGCCCTCGTCGACGTGGAGTGGTTGTTGGAGCAAGAAAAACGTTCGTTGTTGCCTTGTCCAAGCCTAGCCGAGGAGGAGAAGTTGATTGGAGAAGGTGAGGTTTGATTTCCTTTACATGCTTTATAGATGGTTGTGTGTGTTGTGGTATACTTTGATGAATGAAGTTCATGGAATTATGGTATGTGGAGTATAGCCGTGTGTGTGTGGGTGTTGTAGGAATGAAGAATTAATTGTATTCTACATGTTTGTGTGTTGTTGTAAGGTGTAGAAAATGAATAAACTTCATGAAAATATGGATGTTGAGGTTGAGCCATGAATGTTGTGTGTGGCCGTATGGGCTGTTTTAGTATGACAAAGAATGGATTAATTTTACTTAGTGTTTTAGTTGTTGTGGTTATGGATTATGTGATGTAAAAATGCATGGAAATCATGAAGGAGGTATGATGATGCCTTGGCCGAGAATGGGTTATTTTGTGTGCTAAGGAATGAATTAATATTGTGTGGTAATTTAGTTGTTATTGTCATGAATTCTATGATGAAAATGAAGGTTTAATGGTTTAAATGGAAGTTGGAGTCGTTTATAGCTTATTAGAGAAGATAATGTGATTTCAATATGGTTTCTTGTATTTATGGAAATGAAGTTGTTAACGTGTAGATTATTGGTGTAGTTGAGAATTTGAAAGAAAGAAGCGCATTATTGTCGTATTCATTAAGTTGGAAGGTTTCGGGTTTCATGGCATATTGTTGGGATTGTCTTGAATACTTTGTGGATTGTTCGGAATGTTCTTAAATCTTGTTTGGATGGTTGTTGGTTTGGTTGTTGTTGTTGATATTAGCCGAGTTGAAATCTCGGGGTTGGTGAATATATAGGGGAAATCTTTGCCCAATTTTTGGTAGAAAAAGTAATGGTTTGGAATTGGATTCTTTAGCGTGTATGACTAATGTTAGATGCCTATCGATGTTATTGTAGATTTTGAGCAGCCGAGGTTTGAGTTTGGATTAGCCTAGGAAGCAAACCGAGGGTATGTGAAGCTTACCCTTCTCTTCTTTTTGGCATGTCTTAGACGGAATTAAGGTATAACATGATATGTACCTCGGGGAAATTCCATTCGTAAATCTCGAATATATATTTGTGAATCGTATTTTGCTCGTCTTTGTTGGCATCCTTAGTATAGTTAAGTTGTGGTTTGTATGTCTTCGATATGGTTGAGTTTGGAATGTTGTGTAAGCAATTCGTATAAGTTCCTTGATGTTCGTATCTTTAATGCGGTTGAGTTATGACCCTTATGTCTTTTGTAGGATTAAACTTTTAAGGTTTCAAAAGAGTTCTATTTTCAAAAGAATCTTGTTTTCAAAAGAGACTCGTTCTAAAACGACTCCGAAACTTCAAACGTCCGTAACTTTTGCATACGACCTCGAAACGCCCCAAAACATAATATGTAAGTTCATAAGACATCACTCTCCCCTACCCCTCGTAGTCGGGCCCGGACGGGGGTCGGCACCGTCCGTGGGGCCCGCGGCCCTTCTATGCTACCTTTATGGATTTTCGGAAAAAATTAATATTTTCTTCACTATGATTATTTATTTATCTGTCGAGTTGGAAATAAGGGTTTTATGCCCATGATTTTGGATGCGTAACCACGGTTTTCTGAAGTTCGTTTTGAAATGTCCCGAGCAAGATTCGGGAGAAAACTTGATTTGACTATGATTTTGGATTTTCAAAAAAAGGGTTCGTTCTGAGCATTCGGTCGAGTTTGTGATGGTGTTTGATATGTGTGTGGTTACTTACGATCTGCTCGTGCGTTCTGTGTTACATCTTTCACCGGATCCCGGGCCGGTATTTGATCGTGCGCACTATGATATATTCGGAGTTATCTTGTGTTACGGTTCCGAGACCTCGCCATAGGGCCGGGTTCCGTTTATGAAGTTATCTTTGTGATATGGCTTATGATGTGTTGTGATGATGTGTTGTGTTCGGGGATACGGAGATTTGAAATCTTTCGGAGTTATCTTGTGTTGTGGCGCAGATAGGGTGGCGACCACGTTCTGTCCGCCGGGTCCTATGGACCGCATTTGATATGTGATGATGTATGATGAGTTTGTTCTCCGATGATGAGTTTGATCACCGATGATGAGGTAAATCCCACATCGGTTAATGTCATTCCATGTGACAGATTATGATGCGTTCGGTACGTATATGTATGATTTGTGTGTCGGATGTAAGTACTTAGATAGTTGGGTTATTACGACTTCACTTTCTGTACTTCTTACTTTAGTTATGACCTCGTTTGATGTATGCTATGCTTTACATGCTCAGTACATATTTCGCATCGACCCCTTTCTTCGGGGGGCTGCGTTTCATGCCACGCGGTACCCACGGATGAGTCGGAGATGTTAGCAAAAGATGCTCCATTTGGATTGGCGAGCTCCATTTCCTCCGGAGGCCGCCGAGTCGAGTGCTCGTATGGTGTTCGAAGTTATGATAGAGACTTTGCGACCAGTGTCGAGTGTATGATATGTCGGGTCTGTTTGTAAGCGGCTACGTAAGCCGGTGTGTTTGTATGTATTATGTTACCGATGTGTTTGGCAAGCGGCTATAAAAGCCGAAGTACTGTTATGCCTTATATTGCAGTTTTCATACGATTGCAGATTTTATTTGGTTTGGAAAAAAAAAAACGAAAGGCATGTTTGTTTTCTGAAAAATTTTCATATCGTGTGTGTGTTATGTTTTGTGGGCCCAGTGTGGTCATGAGTGTTACGTTAGTCAGCGGGTTCGCTCGGCCCTAAATAAGGGTCGGGTGCCCATCATACCCTATCGGAAATTGGGGTGTGACAGACATGGGAGATAAAGTGCACCGATTTGTGAGCGGCTAAGGGCCATATTTATTTAAAGATTGTTTAACGGCTTCATTACAAGATGGGATGGATATTTCATGTATTCAGGCCCATTCCCAGAACCTAGAAGAGTAGCAGCATCCGCAAAGGGGTGAGCGTGATATTGATAAAGGGCAAAATAAGAGGGCCAGATCCATGGGTGCCGGTAGCGACTATAGAGGGGGATCGAGGCAGTCATATTCTAGACACTCAGGCCAGTCGGAAACTAGTGCACCTCCACGGTTTGCAGGTAGGAGATTTGACCACTCTATTTATTCAGGGCAGGGTCAGAGCTCGAAAGCTTCAGGTTTCCAGTTTGGGGGTGATTATAGCCAGAGTAGACCACCAGCCCCACGACGTAGTCAGTGTGTCACGACCCAACGCCGTAGGCCGTGGCTAGTGCCCGAGCCGGACACTCGTATACACCTGCTACCTATAGTCATACGCTACTAGCATGAACGAGCTGATATAAGTATAAGGGCAAAACATATGCAAGTCGAAGCTACCTATCTCCTGAAGAGTTATAACCTTTAACAGTTAATATCGCACCAAAGCCGGCAAGGCTGTCATATATATATATAAGGGAACGTCCCAATCAAAACACACGCCGAGGAGGCTACCTTCATACACAGCTGCCATGATAACATACTTAGCTACGCAAGCCGAAAAATTTGCCACTACAAATGGGTACGCCCCAAACACAAGTCATAACCATATAACAAAACAACAACCACACACGAGACCCACACTTGTGACCACGGACCTCTAAGAGTGACAATGACATCATATGACGGGACAGGGCCCCGTCGTACCCTCAACGACAACATATGTACATATCAAAAGGTTATACCACGAAACTATGCTCCGGAACAAAGGAGCACTCTGAAATAGCTGGATGGATATCCTAGGCGGCGGATCCCGAAACGAGCGTCCGCACTGCGGGCATGAAACGCGGCTCCCCGAAGAAAGGGGTCGGTACGGAATATGTGCGAGTATGTAAAGCATGAAACATAGTAAATGGAATCATATCTATAACAAGGTGAACGAGATTCAATGCAACAATCGAGTTTCATAAAACTTGCCTTTGAACATATTTCATCCGTATCGTTCTCATATCAATATCAATATAGTGTTTTATAATCAAAAGCGCATAATCATTCTGTATATAACATATATAACGTGTCCCGGCCCTCTAGTGAGGGACTCGGTAATTGCAGTCATAACATCGTAACCATAAACATATACGTGTCCCGGCCCTTTAGTAAGGGACTCGGTATTTATAATCATAACATCATAAACATAAACATATTTGTGTCCCGGCCCTTTAGTAAGGGACTCGGTAATAAGGAATATATGCCCTCCTGGCCTCCATCTCCAAATCATCATATCATCATATCATCATCATCATATATATATATATAACGTGTCCCGACCCTCTAGTGAGGGACTCGGTGAATAGTATAATAGTTGTGCGCACGAGAACGTACCCTGGCCCGGGACTCAGTGAAGGATATCGCGGTAAGCACGAGCAGAGTAATAAGCAACCACATAATAAGTAAAACATCTTTGAGACTCAATGAATAGTAAACTAAATCAGCTCTCGGACATCGGGACAATAATCATGTTAAGTTCTTTCCAATTACCATCATGGACTATATTAAGGAATGTTTCAAGATTCGTATACATGTATCACCCTAGCATGTTACATCTTGTGAAGATCAAGCATACCTATGCAATTCCTTTTAAGAATAAAACTCCTATACATTACATACAAGTCAATCATGTAATAGATAGCGAGATCATAACTCGACTGTTCCAACATTTTCAACATTAAGGATGAATAACGATCACATGTCATGCTAGGAGTTAGAGAGTGGAGTTACCCGAGGCTCGGATTATGTCTTACTTACGTCTAGGACATGCCAAAAGAAAGAAGGAATAAGCTTTGCGTACCTTTGGCGTTTAGTCGTATAATAACTTGTACTTGCTGCCCAATAGCACTTATCCTATATCAAGATATCAAGAGCTACAATTAGTCTACAAAGGAATTTAATACGCATCTGACGCTCACAATCCCTTTCAAACATTTAGACGACGTTTCGCTCGCATTCAAACCAACTAGTGCTACAAGCTAACATTGCTAACCATTCTTTCTTATATCACTCCAAACTTGTTTAACATGTCTTAGGGGACTTTGGACAGTTTGCACATCATTCAAATCAGTCCCAAACTCACAGCCAAACAACGCATACCACAATACCATTTCCGCTTAGCAATTTTCCAGTTTTAACTTACAACGACAACCCCACGTTTAATAATATTACTTCACCTCTAATCTCAAAACAGTCCACGATTTTGGACTGCTTGTACATCTCAACATGATTTGTTTCACTAACACCTTAATTCACATAGTCAACATACATACAATATACCACAATGTGCACAACAACAACAATCAAAACTTGGCACAAAACAGTCCATAAACTCCCCTAAAACAGTCCCCTTACACGGCTTCAATGCCATCCCTACCACTTCATGATTTTTACTCATTTATCCATACTACAACACCTTCAATCCACTTCCAATACATGTACAAGAAGACCAAACATAATTCCATTCAAGTCTACCACACACGAATCATTTAAACTTTAAGAAAAACAGCCCAATATCAACATGCAACATCATACCAAATCCTACAATCTTTGTTCATTTACATATGTTGACACACACTCAATTCATCAACAATACATGTAAAATAAAACCAAGCATGGCTTCACCTAAGCTCACGGTCATCTCAACTTCAACCACAACAACAATCCAACAATAAAATCACAAATTATATATTCAAACCATCACACAACACATGGAAAAATGATCATCCTTACCTTCAATCTTGTTCTTCAATCTTGGCCGAACCTCAATGCTTTTGACATGCTACACCTCCTTGCTTCCTTCTAACAACTACTACACGTTCATATGCACTTGATGAGGAGTTAATTTGCTTGGAAAATTAATTTTTTGGATCAATTTGGAGCAGCTCATTCTCGGCCCTATGGCCGAGACTCTCTCTCTATCTCTTAATTTCTCTAACTTTGTAATGTTGAAATGAACTTCTAATTGAATTATGACTCAACCATCCTCCTTATATATGCAGTCCACAAAGTGGACATGTGTCCCACCCAAGTTTTTAGCCAATAGGAGTTGGCCAAACCACAAGTGGGGCCCACACGGCCACTTAAGCTTCCTAATGATGTAATCAAGTTCTTAATCTCACTTAGTCATCCAATCTTGGTCAATTAATCCTTATTCTCCAACATTGTTCTTATACCAAACGAAATCCATAGGCAATCTTGTGCATCGAAACGAAATCGGGAGGTGAAAACCCTTACCGGGAACCCTAAAATAGTTTTGTCTGAAACTTGACGCACTTAGCTTTATAATGTCCCAACGTAAAGATAAGGGACATAACACAGTGCAAGAAGTTACATTCGGGGCCATGTCGCTAGGGTACAGATGCTTGTTATGTTTTTGGACAGACTGGGCACATGATGCGTGATTTTCCCTCAAGGTAAGGTAGAGGTGGGGTTTGGCCCATAGGATCAGCGACTGGTTCTTCTTCTGTGCGCCCGGTAGGGCAGACTCCCCAGATTCCAGCAGGCCGAGGTAGAGGCAGAGGGGGAGCATCCAGTTCAAGTGGTATCCAGCCCTGTATCTATGCTTTAGCCGGACGACAAGATCGTGAGTCCTCCCCGGATGTGGTTACAGGTATATTATCCGTATTTTTTCATGACGTATATGCATTGATAGATCTGGGTTCTACACTATCTTATGTTACTCCATATATTGCTGATCGTATTGGGGTGAAACCCGAGCCAATTAAACCTTTTGAGGTATCTACTCCGGTTGGTGATCCCGTGATGGCTAGACAAGTGTACAAAAATTGTGTAATTATGATATGTGACTGCCAGACTGAAGTTGATTTAGTTGAGCTGGAAATGCTAGATTTCGATGTAATCATGGGTATGGATTGGTAGGCCTCATTTTATGCTAATGTTGATTGCCGAATGAAAGTAGTTCGATTCCAATTTCCGGAGAGCCTGTGCTCGAATGGAAGGGTAATACAGCATCTCTAAAAGGTAGGTGTATTTCCTACCTTAAGGCAAGAAAGATGATAGCAAAAGGCTATATTTACCACTTAGTCCGAGTTCATGACACCGAAGCAAAGCCACCAACTTTCCAATCCGTTCCGGTAGTGAATGAATTTCTAGATGTATTTCCAGATGAACTTCCAGGTCTTCCTCCAGAAAGAGAGATTGATTTCGCTATTGATGTGTTGCTGGACACCAAGCCTATTTCTATTCCTCCTTACCGAATTGCTCCAGCAGAATTGAAAGAGCTAAAGGCACAATTGAAGGATTTGCTTGAGAAGGGGTTTATTAGACCCAGTTAATCACCTTGGGGAGCACCAGTTCTATTTGTGAGAAAGAAAGATGGTTCCCTACGGATGTGCATCGATTATAGGCAATTGAATAAGGTGACGATAAAGAATAAATATCCTCTTTCGAGAATTGATGATTTGTTTGATCAATTACAAGGTGCCAAGTGGTTTTCCAAAATAGACCTAAGGTCAGGTTATCATCAAGTAAGAGTTAAAGAAGAAGATATTCCCAAAACAGCCTTCCGAATGAGATATGGCCATTATGAATTCCGAGTGATGTCATTTGGGTTAACTAATGCTCCGGCAGTGTTCATGAATTTGATGAATAATGTATTCAGGCCTCTCTTGGACCTATTTGTGATAGTGTTCATTGATGATATTCTGGTATACTCTCGGACAGAATCAGAGCATGCAGACCATTTACGTATTGTTCTTGGAATTCTTCGAACTCGAGAATTATATGCAAAATTTTCAAAGTGCGAATTTTGGCTGAATTCTGTGACATTCTTGGGCCATGTTATTTCAGATGATGGCATCCGAGTGGATACTCAGAAGATTGAAGCTGTGAAAACTTGGCCAAGGCCTACAACGCCCACGGAAGTTCGTAGTTTTCTCGGATTGGCAGGCTACTATAGAAGATTCGTAGAAGGATTTTCCTCCATTTCAGCCCCATTGACAAAGCTAACCCAGAAGTCAGCTAAATCTCAATGGAATGATGCTTGTGGACGCAGCTTCCAGGAATTGAAAGATAGGCTAACCTCAGCCCCAGTCTTGACACTTCCAGAAGGGCCAGATAGTTATGTTGTATATTGTGATGCTTCCGGCGTTGGGTTAGGATGTGTATTGATGCAGCACGGTAACGTCATTGCTTATGCTTCGAGACAGCTGCGAAAACATGAAAAGAGCTATCCAACTCATGATCTCGAATTGGCTGCAGTTATTCATGCATTAAAGATGTGGAGACATTACTTGTATGGTGTTCATGTTGATATCTATACAGATCACAAGAGTCTGCAATACATTTTCAAACAGAAGGAGTTAAATTTGCGGCAGAGGCGGTAGTTAGAATCATTGAAAGATTATGATGTGAGTATTTTATACCACCCCGGGAAGGCAAATGTAGTAGCTGATGCGCTTAGCCGCAGATCAATGGGCAGCCTATGTGAAGTTCCTCCGGAGAAGAAAGAATTGATTCATGAGCTCCACCAACTAGCTAATCTTGGAATTCGTCTAATTGATTCAGGCAGTACAAGAATTAATGTCAATAATCCCACTGTTTCATCCTTGGACATGGAGGTAAAAGAGCGTCAATATGAAGATCCTCAGTTGAGCCACTATAGAGATACATTTCATGAAAAAAATAAGTCTCCATTTGAAACTTCTATAGATGGATTTCTTAGATACCGAGGCAGGCTATGTGTTCCGAATGTTGCAGAATTACGTCGTCGAATTCTAGAAGAAGCTCATTATTCTTGGTATTTTATTCACTCAGGTGCAACAAAGATGTATCATGAGCTCAAGATTATGTATTGGTGGGATGGAATGAAGAAAGACATAGCAAAATTTGTAGCTCAATGTCCAAACTGTCAACAAGTGAAAATCGAGCATCAAAAGCCAGGAGGATTATTGCAAGCAATGGAAATCCCTACTTGGAAATGGGAAGTGATCAGCATGGATTTTGTTGTGGGATTACCTCATTCCCGAAGTAGATATGACTCCATATGGGTAATCGTGGACAAACTCAGGAAAGCAGCTCATTTTCTTCCAGTCAGAACTACATATTCAGCAGAAGACTATGCAAGGTTTTATCTCAAAAAGATTGTTCGACTCCATGGTATCCCGATGTCTATTATCATAGATAGCGGAGCACAATTTATAGCTAAATTCTGGAAATCTTTCAAAGAAGGTTTGGGTACTCAAGTAAAGCTTAGCACCGCATTTCATCCTCAAACTGATGGGCAAGACGAATGTACCATTCAGACCTTGGAGGATATGCTAAGGGCATGTGTTATAGATTTCGGTGGTAGTTGGGATGACCACTTACCCCTTATTGAGTTTGCATACAACAACAACTACCATTCCAGTATTCAAATGGCTCCGTATGAAGCTTTATCTAGAAGGAAGTGTAGATCCCCAATTGGGTGGTTCGAGGCGGGAGAAGTACAGCTAATAGGCCCTAAATTGATCCAACAGGTAGTGGAAAAGATCAAGGTCATCCAAGATCGGTTGTTGACAGCCCAAAGTTGCCAGAAATCATACGCGGACAACCGCCGGCGAGACTTAGAATTTCAAGTTGATGACTAGGTATTCTTGAAAGTGTCACTAATGAAAGGAGTGATGAGGTTTGGTAAGAAAGAAAAGTTGAGTCCTTGATACATTGGACCTTATAAGATAGTCCTCAAGGTAGGCCAAGTAGCCTATGAATTGGACTTACCCTCAGAACTTGAATCAGTCCATCTGATTTTTCATGTCTCGGTGCTCTGCAAATGTGTTGGAGATCCTACGAGGATTGTTCCAATAGATGATGTTCAAGTGACGTAAAAGGTTGGCTTATGAAGAAGTACCCAATGCCATATTAGATAGGCAAGTACGGAGGCTTAGAAATAAAGAAGTAGCCTCAGTTAAGGTCTTATGGCGAAATAACAATCGAGAAGAAATGACTTAGGAAGCAGAAGAAAATATAAAGTCCAAGTAGCCGTACCTATTTCAGCCCCCGGAAGGGATCCAAGATGAAATGTCAAGATTATGAGGTATGTATGCTTTCTTTTTATGATTTCGGGTCGTGTGTGGCCAAACTATATTGCTATTATGTTGTGGCCCTGTGAGGCATTGTTATTATGGGCTGTTGTGGAAGGATGGTAGTGCCGTATTACAGGGAAAACTCTGGAGAAATTTTCGTAGAATTCCCGAGTGCTTAACATTCGAGGACGAATGTTCCAAAAAGGGGGAAGAATGCTACACCTCAGAAAAATTTCCCGTTCATGCACAGTGAATAGACTAACGAAGGGCACGAAGTATACGATGTTTCGATAAGTAAGAAATAGCATTTGATGATCCTAATTGAGATTTCAAAGACATTCGAAGTAAGAGAAGAAAGTTGGCCAAGAAAGGCAAGGTATACGTTGTGTATTGAGAAAGATTTCTGAGTATCGAGTTAATGATGACCTAATGATGTTTTGGAGAAGAGTTAAAATGTCCCTTAGATTGTTAATAAGGTGTTAAACAAGTGGTAAGAAGGTTCCATAAGGATTGGAGATCAAACGAGTTGACGAAAAAGAGTTCGGAAAGCTGGGCATTATACGGCCCAACATATTGGCCGTATAAAACATACTGGCTGTATGTTAGGCTGTATGTTCTACCCAGAATGGGACTTCCACTGGACCAAATCTATGGCCAGACATACGGCCAGTATACAAGATACGGACCGTATGTTGGTCCGTAGAATGGTGACGGGACAACTTCAAAAATTAATATAAGGGACCAACCTCACTTAATTCATTTCATTCTTTTTCTCCAAACCTTAAGAACCCTCTAGAAAGTTCTCCACACTTCTTCCACAAGAACTCAAGAGAAATTTATGCTCAACTTCATCAAACCAAGTGAATCAAGTGTAAGAAACTCATTGGAGTCCATCCAAGTCAAGAAATTCCATTGGAAGTGAGTTAGGGTTTTGGCTCAAGTGAAGTATTTCCACTCAAAGCTCATTCCTACACTATCTAAGGTAAGTTCTATGATCATTCCATGTTGTTTAAGATATTGAGAGGTTGGAAGACTTAGATTATGAAAGGAGATAGGAAATGGGTCACAAAGATGAGAATAATGAAATTTTGAGTAGTAGCTTGGTATGAGTCATGATTCTTGATATGTTGTGATTATTATTATGTTATAAATGATATTAAGAACATGGTATAAGCATTATATATGATAGAAAACATACTAGTGTACTACGACCATGATTATGGATGAATTGAAGTGAAATTGTGAAATGTGGATAATGTAGATGAATGAAGATTGTTGGTTATAATGTTGTGAATGTTATTATAGACGTTTGGGAGTTGATATATGATATGAGGAAAGTTGTATAAACAAAGGAAACGCTGCCCAATGTTCCCTAGCTTTAGTAAGCATGTTCATATAATCGATTAGCTAATGTTACTGTGAACTCTCTTGAAAGTAGAAATGTGAACATTGAAGGAGAACGATCAAGAGATAGAGTAGCTAAACAAAAAGGTATGTAAGGCTAGTCCTTTCCTTCTAAGGCATGACTCCTATGGCATGAATCTTCCAATTTTTCCATGATTTTCCTATATAACGGAAATTATGAGTCTTTGACTATAAAGAGCTATATATGTATAAGATAAAGAAAAGAGATACGAAACGAGCATGATAATGATGATGATGTTGTTCCTTGTGTACACTCACCTTAAATGTTAGTCCCTTCAAGGTGAGATATGATGAATATGATCACTCCATAATGCAATCGGGGGTTCGTGACCTCATGTCACCCCGACATAGCTATAGTTTCCTTTAAGTTCTAATGCATGTTTTACGACAAAGGTATGATGATGATAAGTTTATGTCAAGTGCATGATGATATGATTCCACCGTGCCTAATTGGCCGGGCATGTCACCGCGAAGGCGGGATGCATACGATTCCACCGTGCCTAATTGGCCGGGCATGTCACGGCTAAGGCGGGCTGCTTGTGATTACACCGAGCCTAGAGGGCCGGGCATGACACCACTAGTGGGCGACATATGATGGTTACCCGAACACGGGTTAGCGATGATGGTATATGTGATATGATGACATATGTAATACGATGATATATGTAATATGATTAAAATGCAAACTCTTAAAAGTTAAGCAGGTTATATCTTTACCTCATGTATTATGATTTCTCTATCATGTTCATCTTATTCATGCCTTACATACTCAGTACAATGTTCGTACTGACGTTCTTTTTTTCTTTGGACCCTGTGTTCATGCCTACAGGTAGACAGAGAGGTGATCCAGGCTCGTAGGAGCTATTAGCAGGCCTTGAGAGCACTCCATTGTTCCGGAGGTGCTATTGACTTATTCTTTTGTGTATATATGTTTTGGGCATGACGGGGTCCTGTCCAGTCCATATGTTTAGTACTCTGGTAGAGGCTCGTAGATATGTATGTGTGGGTAGCATGGTCTCACGATGTTCTTAAGGTGTATATATATATATATATATATATATGTATGTGTGTGTATTATTTTGATAGCCGAAAGGCTTATGTATATAACGGTAAATATGTTTCAAAATGAAAATGGTTTTCTCTATGATTATGAGCACGAGAATAATTAAGGAAACGTAGAATGAGTATGATGAGTAATAGATTGAGTGGTGCTCGGTGGTTAGCCTTGGGTACCCATCATGGCCCCTAGTCGGGTCGTGACAGTTGTAAGCTTGGTAACTCTTGGATTTAGACTTGGAGTTGTTGTTTGAGGTAAGTACATCAACTTCTTGGTTGTGTTGAAGATTATCTTGGTGTTGGTGTGTTATTTAAGTAAAAGAAGGTAAGAAAAACTTGAAAGAAGGATGAGATGTTGTTCTTGTGTTGTTGGACAGTTTTTGAAGCATATGCAAACATTGTTATGGATGGAAATCATGGTGAATAACATGTACATGATGCTCTTGATGTTATGTTATTGTGTTGTTGCTTATGCTTAAGGTTATTTTGATGTTGGTTAAGTTTTTTGGATAGAGATTTTACAAGATAACATGTAAAGCTTGTATATCATGTTGTTGAAGGTGTGGCCTATTTGTGTTGTTCTTGGCTTTGTTTGGATGTAATTGTGAAAGATGATTTTGGATATATTGTGGCTTTTGTTATTGTTCTTGTTTTTGAGCTATGGGTTGAAAGAAAATAGAGGAGATGCTGCCCGAATCATCATAAAAATGAGTTACTTGCTCGATATACGTTGTATACAAGTATTCTCTGAGCCTAACGCACATGATTGTCATTGTTTCAGGTAGGAGTGCTATGAGTTGAGTATCTTTGTGGTTAACGAGCGCTTGATAGAAGGTATGTTAAGGCTAATCTTTTCTTCTCTTGGCATGTTTTAAGTTAAAACGAATGTTATTTCAAAACGACTCCACTCTTGGTAAGTAAGGGCACCCACGTCATTCACTTTCCTATTGATGTTGTTCAAAGTATGTTATGTATAGGATTCTAAGTCTTGTTGAGGTTCCTTATAAGGATGCTAGTAGTCATAACGTAATCGGAGGTGTAATGACCTTATGTTACTCCAAAGGAAGTTCTAAACATCTTAAAGAAGTCCCCCAATCCTTATGTACTAACAAAAGAATCAGATATGAGGTGGTATATATATGTTCATAAGCTAATAAATACAATTCCTAGAATGTCTATTGTATACTTGTATGTATGCTACATAAGAGTGGCCATTTGCATTATGTTCATTGCATATGGAGATGTTGAATGCCCTATGGATGGACTATGATACGCATAGGTGCATAATTATTCAGATATTGTATGCCCTATAGACGGACTATGATACGCATAGGTGCACATAAAAGGTTGACTATGAACGGTCTGATAATGAAACGCATAGTTCAGCCCAAGGTAAAGGTGAGCCCTATGGACGGTCTATTGAAATGGATAGGTGCCACCCTCATGGTATTTCATATGTAAATGTTTGCATAAATATTGTATATTATATCCCACATATGGCCTATAAGTATAAAGGCTTGGTTAGAGTACTCTATTTACCATCGAAAAATGACTGATTGGGTAGTGAGCATAGCGATAATGATGTAGTAAGTATGGTAGCATTGTATATATATATTGATATACTTATGAGACGATAGTATATACATGTTATGGCCCTCAGCGGTAAGTCAGAGGTTATAGGTTGTTTCTTATCCCTCTCATTGACAGTATCTTATTGGTATGTTACATTTCTGCCTTACATACTCGGTACATTCTTCATACTGACCGTCCCTTTGCCTGGGGGTACTGTGTTTCATGCCACGCAAGTGTAGATAGTTAAGGCAAGGATCCTCTATTGTAGGCTGCCTCCAGATATCATCTTTTGGTTGGCGAGCTCCACTTCTTCCTGGAGTATTGTCGAGTCAGGGTTCTGTATATGTATTTTTGTACTATGGGTATGTCGGGGGCCCTGTCACGACTTATATACTATGAGTACGTCTTCTTCGAGGCTTTGCAGATAGTATCCTGTAGATAGTTTTAGTTATGTCATGTTAGCCTGTTGTGATGGCTTTGTCGGTCCCTACGTTTATATATACTTCCTCTTGGGGTTAGTTATTACGAGTTATGTTTTAAGTATTCATTGTAGACATGCTACGATGTGCCCTTGAATGGCCAGGATAAGTCTAATAATCAAGAAAAAGCAAAGTGCGTGGCGCTCGATTGAGTAGACACCGGGTGCCAGTCATAACCCTCCGGTTTGGGTCATGACAAAGTGGTATCAGAGCAGGTCTGTCCTAGGGAGTCTACAAGCCGTGTCTAGTAGAGACTTTTTTGTAAGTGTGTTGTCCACCACATTTTATAAACAGGAAGCTACATGGCATTTAGGAGTCTGTTACCCTTCTTTCAAATCTAAATCGTGCAGTAAATCTAAGTTATAAGAGTTGAGTCAGGACATATGTTTGTTATTAACATAAAGATGATTGCAATGAGAAGGACTACAACTAGCCACAGCAGCAGGTAAGAGCATTAGTACACAGTGTTCTAGATAACGTAATGCGCATATCGGCAGTGCAAGTATTATAGTAAAGCCTAAAAGTATGGATGTTAATGCCACCTACGTGAGATGGAGATTATCGAAGTAGCAGGGGATAAGATGCGAAATTCAAATGTAAGTAAGATAAAGATGAAAATGGTTCGAGGTATTCAAGTTCAGAGGGTTCTAAATAGTTTGAAATTCAGATAGGAGGCCAGAAGCGCTATGGTTCAATATCCAGAAATGATAGTGATATCGTCAAGAGTATGTCCTCTGGTTTATGGTTTCCAAGAGCTTTAGTTACGAGAGTAAGAAGAGGTTAGAGGCTGTGTGATGTGTCCCTTGAGGTTCTAGAATGGTATAAAAAAGTCTATGATGTTAGCAAGTTGAGTGGAAGGTTATGAATAGTATGAACAGATATGTGCAGGTCGTAAGTTAAGGTATGGTAGTGCGACAAGGCTTTAGATGGATAAAAGTACGCATAAGAAAAAGTGAGTGAAGAAGCGATGAGGATAGGTAAGACACTTGGGATTAAACCCATCAAAACCAATGAGCTGATGACATCCGTAGGTTATAGCAGGTTTAGTATAGCTTGAATGAATCAGAGAGATTTAGAGGACTTAGAAGAGGTGGGGTGCCATCCGGGTAGTAAGACAAGCGAGGAAGAATGATAAGCAATAAGTGAATAACGTTTAAGAATATAGTCTACGATTGAAGTAAATGGTTGACAATTAAGGATTTCAAGTATTAAATGGGATTAGAATACCTCCCATAAGATGAATCATAGTCATATATTATGGAATACTATTATCGAGGATAGTATCATCCCTAAGGTGATCATACAAATAGTTTAACATGAGCCCTAGAAGGATTGTGTTATACAAATGGTTTCAAGTCATCAACAATGGATTATAGATCATCAGGTTCATTGAGGGGTGACCACGATGCAGCTTCAGTAAGGATACTCGAGAGAAAGACTAAACATTGAGGGAGTGATATGAAAAACCTATTGATAGTAAATTTCAGTAGTCTTGTGAGGACGTTATTACTGTTGATGATCATGGCCCTGCATTGCATCTTATTGTGCTCCAGCTGTGTGGCAGGTTGATAGTGGTATGATTTTAGGGGAGATTTTGTCAAGTTCATATAGACCTTGAAGTTAAACATTTAAGGCCAAATGTTTCTAAGAGGGGGGTGGGGGGAGGATGTTACACCTCGTTAATTTTTTGCATTATTTGTGTTGTAAGTGAACTAACGTAAGCCCAAAAAGGCCATGGAAATCCTATAAGGTTAAGAAAGAACTTTATCAAGTATTAAGCATGTATCCGAAGGTTTCGGGATCAAGCGAATCGAAGAAATTAAGTTTGTCAAAACTTTGGAAAAGTTTGGCAAAATTCTGGACAAGATTTTTGGTCAAACTTGAGGGAGGTATATATCATAGCATATGAGTAGTTATGGAATGAATAACATATGTAAATTCAAGTTCAGAGAGTCTTCTTTCCAATGCAACTGACAGTTCACAAATCGGAGAAGCACGGTGTCATGTACAACCCGTACAAAAAAGTACATCTTGTACCTCATTATCCAAAAGTTGGCAGAAAGTGGGAAAAATGCAAGCCCAGGTACAACCCAAAAGTATGGCCTGTACATGAAAGTATAGACCATACACTCTGGGCATATATGGAAGGCGGTGGCCAACCTTTCTTGTTTTAAAAGTGTTGGAGAGTTCATTTTTCATCATTTCTCATCCAAACCTCGACCCTAAGCTCTTTATAAGACCCCTAAACACTTCATAAAGGTTCAAAGGTGAACTCAAGCTTAATCAACTCAAACCCAAGGAAAGAAGTGTGGAAACTACAGGGAAACTATCTTTATGATGTTGTAGTGCCATTAAGGGCGGTTGTAAGATAGGTAACTCTTGGATTATGAATTGGAGTTTCTATTTGAGGTAATTACATCACCTTCTTGGTCATGTTTAATATTATCTTGGTGTTGGTTGTGTTATTTAAGTAAAAGAAGGTAAGATAAACTTGAAAGAAGGATGGGATGTTGTTCTTGTGTTGTTGGACTGTTTTTGAAGCATATGCAGACATTGTTATGGATAGAAATCATGGTGAATAACATGAACATGATGCTCTTGATGTTATGTTATTGTTTTCTTTCTTATGCTTAAGGTTATTTTGATATTGGTTAAGTTGTTTGGATGGAGAAGTTATAAGATAACATGTAAAGCTTGTATATCATGTTGTGGAAGATGTGGACTGTTTGCGCTGTTCTTAGGATGTGTTTGGCTGGAAATTATGCAAGATAATTTTGGATATATTGTGGCTTTTGTTATTGTTCTTGTTGTTGAGCTTTCAGTCAAAAGGAAAATAGAGGAGATGCTACCTGAATCATTATAAAATTGAGTTAGTTGCTCGATATACGTTGTATAAAAGTATCCTCTGAGCGTAACGCCCATGATTGTCATTCTTTTAGGTGGGAGTGCTATGAGTTGAGTATGCCGTGGTTAGCAAGCGCTTGACGGAAGGTATGTTAAGGCTAATCTTTTCTTCTCTTGGCATGTTTTAAGTTAAAACAATTGTTATTTCAAAACGACTCCACTTTTAGTAAGTAAGGGCACCCACGTCATTCACTTTCCTATTGATGTTGTTCAAAGTATGTTATGTACAGGATTCTAAGTCTTGTTGAGGTTCATGGTAAGGATGCTAGTATTCATAACCTAATCAGAGGTGTAACGACCTTACGTCACTCCGAAGGAAGTTCTAAAGATCTTAAAGAATTCCCAGAATTCTTATGTACTTACGAAAGAATAAGATATGAGGTGGTATATGTATGTTCATAAGCTCATGAATACAATTTCCAGAATGTCTATTGTATACTTGCATATATGTTACATAAGAATGGCTATTTGCATTATGTTCATTGCATATTGAGATGTTGTATGCCCTATGGACGGACTATGATACGCATAGGTGCATAATTATTCAGATATTGTATGCCCTATAGACGGACTATGATACGCATAGGTGCACATAAAAGGTTGACTATGAACGGTCTGATAATGAAACGCATAGTTCAGCCCAAGGTAAAGGTGAGCCCTATGGACGGTCTATTGAAATGGATAGGTGCCACCCTCATGGTATTTCATATGTACATAGTTGCATTCATATTGTATATTATATCCCACACATGGCCTATAAGTATACAGGCTTGGTTAGAGTACCCTATCCACCACCGAACGATGACCGGTTGGGCAGTTAGCATTATAATAATGAGGTAGTAAATATTGTAGCATTGTACATATATATTGTTATATTTACGAGATGATAGTATATACATGTTATGGCCCTCAGTGGCAAGTCGGAGGTTACAGGTTGATTCTTATCTGTCTCATTGATAGTTTCTTATTGCTCGGTACATTCTTCACACTGATAGTCCTTTTGCCTAGGGGCGCTGTGTTTCATGCTATGCAGGTCTAGATAGTCGAGGAGAGGATCCTCCACTATAGGCTGCCTCCAAATATCAGCTTTTGGTTATTGAGCTCCACTTCTTTCTGGAGTATTACCGAGTCAGGGTTCTGTATATGTATTTTTGTACTATGGGTATGTCGGGAGCCCTGTCTCAATTTATATACTATGATTATGTTTTCTTAGAGGCTTTGCAGACAGTATCCTATGTATAGTTTTAGTTATTTGATGTCAGCCTATTGTGAAGGTTTTGTCGGTCCCTATGTTTATATATACATCCTTTTGAGGTTAGGTATTACGAGTTATGTTTTAAGTATTCGTTGTAGACATGCTACAATGTGGCATTGAATGGCCAGGATAAGTTTAATGATTAAGAAAAAGCAAAGTACGTGGCGCTTGGTTGAGTAGGCACCGGGTGCTAGTCATGACCCTCCAGTTTGGGTCGTGATACTATTGTGAGCCCCACTTTATTCAGAGTGTTGTCTTATTTTATTTTATTTCATGTCATGCAGTAGAGGTATGACGGGGCCTTGTCCCGGTACACAGTTTAGCTTTCAGACTCATGTCAGAGGTTTCATAGACTATTATAGCATGTCATGTCAGATACTCAGTTATGTTTAGCCTTGTCGGCTACATTATAATGATTTTTATACTTATTTTTAAAATGTTATTTTCAGAATTATGATTACAAAAGCTCATGCTTATTCAGACTTTCATGATTTAACTTGTATTACGTATCAGTACATGTCCCATGTTGATTAAACAAGCCATGTGGTTCGCTCGGTCACGTACGATCGAGCACCGAGTGCGTGTTACACCCGAGCCATGGTTCGCGGCGTGACAAAGCTTTGTATCGAGCTTAGGTTCAAGTGTCTTAGAGAGTCTATGAAACAGTGTGTGTGTGTGTGTGTGTGTGTGTGTGTGTGTGTGTGTGTGTGTGTGTGTGTGTATGCGTGCCACACATGTAAACAGTTGACAACCAAGACATTGTCTTACTTCTTTCATACACTAGATCGTGCAATTAGAGCTATGCTTTCAGGAATTCTTCCAACTCGTGCGTATTACGTATTTCAGAAAATGCCTACGATAAGAAAGTACACCAAAAGGACTTCAGCTACTAGCCAAAGAACTACTGCTAATGTTGCTTCCGAGGTGGACCCTCAGACTTAGAGAGCTGTATCAAGTTCAACACTCCTACCTGCTACTAGTGGACCTGCGGAGGTCCGTACTCCAGTCTCGCCGCCCAGTTCCGCTGACATGGATGTTAGGGGAGCTATCCAGCTGCTCACCCAAATTGTTGCTACCTAAGCACAACATACGGCTCCAAGCCCAGGTACTAGTGGAGGCTCATCCAGTTCCAGGACCCAAGAATTTCTGTGTATGAAGTTTCCAGTGTTCACAGGGTCTATTAGGGCGGAGGATCCCCAAAATTTCACCGATGGGCTTCAAAAGGTTTTTTTTATTATGCATGCTACTGAGACAGAGGTAGTAGAGTTGGGAGCTTATCAGTTGCAGGATGTTGCTCATATTTGGTATGAGTTGTGGGAACAGTCCCGAGGGAAAAGTGCATCTCCTGCGACTTGGGATCAATTTATAGATGCTTTTATTGGCCACTTCCAACTGCTAGAGGTCAGAGAGGCAAAGGCCTTTGAAGTTGAGAGACTCAAGCAGAATAACATGAGTGTTAACGAGTACTACCTCAAATTTGTTTTTTGGCCAAGTATGCTCTGCATATGGTCCCCGATATGAGGGCGCAGTTAGGCGATATGTGTTGGGACTTATACTCGACTTGTACGGTGATACTAATATCACTGCTCAAAATAAGGACATGACCATTACCAAGATGGTTGCTTTTGTACAACGTAACAAGGACAGAATGAAGGAAGAAGAGGCACTACAGAAACAGAGAGACAGGGAATTCAATTAGAGGAAAAAGTCTGTAGATAACCTCAATGATGGGGGATCTCAGGGAGGTAGAGGCAGGCAGTTCTTCAAAAATAGGCTAGGACCCGCTTGTTCTGCAGCCAGTGCCCAAGCCCCAAATTTCAGGCACGATCATAAGAGACAGAGTTTCAGTGCAGCAGGCCCCCAGTTGCAGGGCAGTGTAGGTCAAAAGACTTATGATAACACGGTTTGTAGCAAGTGTGGTAAGATACACCCGAGGGAGTGTCGGATGGACATGGATATAAGCTATGAGTGTTGCCAGTAGGCACTTTTCAGAGGGACTGTCTATCAGTGAGGTAGGGTACCGGAGGTGGTGTGGCTCAGTCTACAATTTAAGCAGCTCCTCGGAATGCTCAAGCCCAGCCAAGGTGTGGTGCAGCTAAGTCTGGTAATGCAGGCGGTGGTCGAAACCACTTGTATGCTTTAGCAAGTCATAATGATACAGAGGCACGTGAAAATGTTATCACACGTACATTAACAGTTTTCACTTTCGACGTTTATGCTCTTATTGACCTAGGATCCACCCTATCTTATGTATCCCCATTTATTGCTAAGATATTTGGGATAGAACTAGAAAAGTTGCATGAACTCTTTGAAGTGTACACTCCAGTTGGAGAGTCACTCATAGCCTGACGTATTTAAAGGGGTTGCCCAGTTTTAGTCTATCACCGCTGAACCATAGCCGACTTAGCAGAGTTGGAGATGACAGACTTTTATGTAATCATAGGTATGGATTGGTTGGCTTCATGTTATGCCACAGTAAGTTGTAGAACCAAAATAGTAGGATTTGAGTTTCCTAATGAACCAGTCATAGAATGAAAGGGCAATTTAGTAGTACCCAGGCTTAGGTTTATCTCTTATCTTAAAGCCAGAAAGATGATTTCCAAGAGTTATATTTAACACTTAGTCCGATTCAGGGATACAGATACCCAGACCCCAACTCTCCAGTCTGTACTAGTCATTAAGGAGTTTCCAGAAGTTTTCCCAGAAGATCTCGCTGGAGTTCCTCCCGACAGGGAGATAGACTTTGAAATTGATCTATTTCCCGGCACTGAGCCGATATCTATTCTGCCATACAGAATGGCTCTAACAGAGTTGAAATAGTTAAAAGCCTAGTTGAAAGATCGTCTTGACAAAGGATTTATTAGGCCAAGTGTCTCACCTTGAGGTGTACTAGTCCTGTTTGTCCAGAAGAAAGATAGATCCTTATACATGTGCATTGGCTACCGTCAGTTGAATAAAGACACCATTAAGAAAAAGTATCCTCTCCCGAGAATTGATAATTTATTTGACCAACTTCAGGGTGCCCAGTGTTATTCGAAGATTGACCTCAGATCGGCATACCATCAGTTAAAGGTTAAGGAAGTTGATATTCCAAAGACCTCTTTCAGAACCCGTTATGGTCATTTTGAATTTCTTGTCATTTCCTATGGGTTGACAAATGCACCAGCCGCTTTCATGGGCCTTATGAATAGGGTCTTCAAGCCTTATCTTGATTTATTCGTCATTGATGGAATTTTGGTGTATTTTCGTAGTGAGACTGATCATGCAGAACATCTCAGAATAGTGTTGTAAATACTTTGGGATCGTGAGCCTTATGCAAAATTTTCAAAGTGCGAATTTTGGCTAAGGTCAGTGGCGTTTTTAAGCCATGTAATTTTAGATGAAGGCAGTAGACTGGGTTTTAAGAAAATAGACGCTGTGAAGAATTGGCCCAGTCCCACTTCAGCAATAGAGATAAGAAGTTTCTTGGGTCTGGCAGGCTATTATAGGCATTTTGTAGAGTGCTTTTCCTCTATCTATGCTCCCTTGACTAAGTTGACTCAGAAGAAGGCTAAGTTTCAATGGTCATATGCATGTGAACAAAGTTTTGAGTAGATGAAAACGAGGTTGATTTCTGCCCCAATCTCTGTCGCTACCAGAGGGAACTGAAGGGTTCGTGGTGTACTGTGATGCTTCAGGAGTTTGTCTCTGATGTGTCTTAATTTAGCATGGTAAGGTTGTAGCTTATGCATCCCGACAGCCTAAAGCTCATGAAAAGAATTATCCGACTCATGACTTGGAGTTGGCAGCTGTGGTTTTCGCACATAAGATATGGCATCACTATTTTTATAGAGTGCACGTTGATATTTTAACTGACCATAAGAGCCTTCAATATATTATCAAGTAGATGGAGTTGAATCTTAGACAGAGAAGATGGCTCGAGTTTCTTAAGGAATACGATGTAGATATCCTCTACCATCCGGGGAAAGCGAATTGTTACACTTTAGAAATTTCATGTCGTTTGCATTATGAGTAAACTAACACAAGCCTAAAGTGGACATGAAGCCCTTACAAGGTTAAGGAGGGAATTTTATCATTTTAAGTATGTACCTTAAGGTTTTGGAGTCAAATGAATCGGCGGAAGTAAGTTCGTTGAAGAAATTGGAATTTGAATCATGTTTTGGGAAGATTTCGTATCATTTGAGTTATAAATTCCTTAGAATCACCATAAGAGGGAGGTATAGGTGTTATTATATGGTTAATGAAGTCTTACACAAGTTCCAAGAAGGATCCATAAGGATTGGAGGTCAAACGAATCGAAAAGATCGTATTTTCGCAAAATCGGGGGAAATGGGGCAATATGCGGCCGCATACTCTGTATGATGAGCCGCATATTGGCAGAAAACTCACCACTTTGGCTGATATTTCTGGCCAATGCCACCCCCATGTTGTGGAGGGAGTATGCGGCTGCATACTCAGTATGTGGAGCCGCATACTCACCGCAACACGGGGCGGTGGGACGATTTTCAGCGTTTTTTTAAATCCCAAAAGACCCCATTTTTCACATTAACTTCCCACACTTGTTTCCCCACATTATTAAGAGTTATTGAGAGTTATTGAAGGCTCCACAATATTTCAAAACCTTCGATACCATCAAGAAAGAAGATCAAACATCAAAACCTCAAGATAATCCATAGAAGGTGATTGTTCTTGTTTCTCTTCAAGGAGGTGATGAACTTGATCTCGGAAGGAGTTGAGTAAAGTGAATTTCTTCCATTATAAGGTATGTTCTTCATCCTATTTATATCATTAAGTTGATTTAAAGGTTTAGCAAGTTTTGGAGAGGGAAGAACCATAAAAGAGAAGTCATAAAGTGTTGAATTGAAGTTGATGACTATAAGGTGAACTTGAAAGGGGATTTTGGATAAATTTGAGATTAAATTGAATATAATTTCTTGACTATGGTATTGTTGATGTTATTATTGTTTTTTTGGGAATTTTTTTGTAGTTTGGTGGAAAGTTGATGAGATAGGGGAAGTGCTGCCCATATTCCGTTAGCTCGCTAATTACTCTAGTTTTAACTTAAGAGTGTTTTTAAGACTTAACCTTAGTAAGAATCCTCTTGGATGTAGATTTGTGGGATGGGGAGGAGAACTTTAAGTAATTAAGGAGACGTAAAGGTATGTTAAGGCTAATCCTTTCTTTCTTAAGCCATGATTCCATTGTCGTGAACTTATACATGATATTCATAATGTGTTCCATGATGACTCCATTCCTAGAAGTGCTAAATCTTATAGTTCTTGATGCTCTTATGATATTATTGATCTTGTTCCTCATTGTTTATCTCATCTTATGATAATTGACCCTAATGAGAAGATATAGTGATAAAGATGATTCCATAATAGTAATCGGAGGTTCACCGACTTTGTGTCACTCTGATGGAGTTGTAATGTTTCCTTTGGAATCTCATTCAGGCTTTATATACTATGTATGTATTTTTCCCACAGCGAGCCGTGCTATAGTCGGCCGGGTATGGCACGTAGATGTGCACACCACTGTAGTAGGGTACGGATAACATCGAACCTTGTTATGGTCGGGTACGGGGGAACACCGAGCCTTGATATGGCCGGGTACGAGGGAGACCGAGCCTATCTGGCCGGGTACGGTATTATTAAGTATGTATGTATGATAATGTTTTTTTAGAAAGATTAAGTATGCATAGCAGCCGCCTTTTGAGGTATAATTTGATCTCTTCATCTCATATGATTCACATTCTTTCATTATGCTGTTATCCATGCCTTACATACTCAGTACATTATTCATACTGACATCTTTTTATTTGTGGACGCTGCGTTCATGCCCGTAGGTTGACGGGGAGACGGACCAGACACCTAGGCTGTTTCATCAGCGAATGCATAGAAGTGCTCCATTTGATCTGGAGCTACAACTTAGTTGGTATTATTCTTTTGTGTACATACATAGGTATGTTTGGGTCCTGTACCATCTTTATGATATTACATACTCTATGTAGAGGCTCGTAGACAGATGTATATAGCTAGATATCCCATAACCGTCTCGGTTCATATTTTGTATATCATTTTGGCAGCCTTATCAGCTTGTACATATGGGCATAGTAGATGATGTTTATATAAACGTGCATATGTTCGATGGAACATGTGCCTCATCAGTGTGGTAATTATGAGTTATCCATGTGTCTCATCTAGATGTGATTATGAAAAGTATGATAAGAGGTGCTCGGTGGGTTAGCTCCGGATATCCGTCATGGCCTTCCGGTTGGGTCGTGACAGAAGTGGTATCAGTGCAGTTCGTTCTAGGGTGAGTCTATGAGTCGTGTCTAGTAGAGTCTTGTTTATGGGTGTGAAGCATGCCACACTTATAAACAGGAGGCTGCGGGGCATTTAGGAATGATTGACCTTCCTTTCTCATCTTAGATCATGTGGTAGAGCCATGTTATAAGGACTTTTGTTTCCTGATCGTGTGTTATCATTTTAGGGCTGCCTGTGAAGAGAAAAACAATAGTAACCCAGAAGGGAAAGTCAGCGGCAAATAGGAGGACTGAGCGGGTACCGCCTACAGGTATAGAGGAGGGCAAGTCCTAGAATGAGGTTCCACCTCGGTCCTTTCACACTCCGCCTACTTCAGAGGAGCATGGAGGAGCCTCAGTTCTAGCTCAAACACACCCATTTCCTCCACCGAATGCCTCAGGTCAGGAGATGAGGGAGGCTATTAAGTTATTGACCCAGTTAGTAGCCGCTCAGGGTCAGCGGCAAGGTACAGGTCATGGTGATAGAGCTGTCAGTGCGTAGTCTGTGATTTCATTTGTTTAGACCCTCCAGAATTCTTTGGGTCAAAACTGGACGAGGACCTGCAGAACTTTATAGATGGAATGTTGAGAACATTGCGGGTAATGCAAGCTTCGGATGTTGAATCGGTAGAGTTGGCCTCCTATATATTACGGGATGTTGTTGTTCAGTGGTACACGGTTTGGATGTCTTCTAAAGGGGTTAACGCGCCTCTACCGGTATGGCAAGAATTTGTGGATGCTTTCCTTCTGCATTACTTGCCACCAGAGGTTCGATGGGCCAGAGCTGATAGGTTTCTGAACCTCAGACAAGGGAATCTGAGTGCACGAGTATAACCTTCGTTTTAATTCTCTGGCTAGGTATGCTCCAGCTATGGTGGCTGACATGGGAGATCGTGTTCACCGATTTATGAATGGTTTGGGGCAGTATTTGATTGATGGTTGTTTGATGGCCTCACTTTAGGATGGTATGAATATTTCTCGTATACAGGCCCATGCCCAGAATCTTAAGGACCGACAGTAACAACAGCGGAGGAGAGAGCGTGAGCATGATAGGGGTTATAGTAAGAGTGTCCGATCCTCCAGTCCTATTAGTGAGTTTAGAGGGGGTCAGAGGCGGCAGTATTCTAGGCACTCATGCCATTCAGCGGCTAGTGCACCTCCACGATTTGCGAGACAGATATTTGATCAACCTATTCACTCTAGACCAGGTCAGAGTGTCAGAGCTTCGGGTTCTCAGTATAGAGGTAATTCAGGCCAGATGAGGCCACCTTTACCACGATGTGCTCTGTGTGGTAAGTTATATTGGGGACAGTGCCGATTGGGTATAGATGTTTGTTATGCCTGCTGTCAGCCAAGCCATATTATGCGTGACTATCCATCGAGAGGTGGTGGAGGTATGGTCTAGCCTACAGGATCAGCAGCTAGTTCTCATCATCTATACGCCCTCTGGGGCAAGGCTCACAGATACCAGCAGGCCAAGGTAGAGGTAGAGGAGGAGCGTACAGCACGAGTGGTCCTCAGCACCGTACCTATGCACTGGCTGGACGATAGGATCTTCAGTCCTCCCCTGATGTGGTCACAGGTATATTATCAGTATCTTCTCATGATGTATAT
Organism: Lycium ferocissimum; assembly: GCF_029784015.1. Classification (NCBI taxonomy): domain Eukaryota; kingdom Viridiplantae; phylum Streptophyta; class Magnoliopsida; order Solanales; family Solanaceae; genus Lycium; species Lycium ferocissimum. Next base: position 33,029,180 of record NC_081347.1, on the reverse strand, counting down.
GCATTGATTGATCCAGGTTCTACATTTTTGTATGGCCAAACCCATCGACAAACACCTGTGATCGTCCACTTCTTTCACTTGAGCACCTAAAGTGGACCTTGTTCCAGTAAGACACTTCAGGTGGGCCATTTCTATTCCACTTAGACACTTCTTGCACCGTTATCGGAGCAAAACCAACACTAGTCGTCTCCTACGTGGATTAAGTGGCCAATTAAATTGTGACAGCTCATTTAAATTGTGCTAACTCAATTAAATTGTGCCAACTCATTTTAATTGTAAATTCACTAATTTGTGAATTCGTGGAGTTTTGACCATTAAAAATTGGGGCTTTTGGGCTGATTGGATGTGCAATGAGGTAGCGCCCCCTTTGGTATTGGTTTTGCTCTGATAACGGTGCAAAAAGTGTCTAAGTGGAATAGGAATGACCCACCTGAAGTGTTTAAATGGAATAAGGGTCACTTTAGGTGCTCATGTGAAAGAAGTGGACGACCACAGGTGTCTGTCGATGGGTTTGGCCTTTTCGTATGTTACCCCTTATGTTGCTGGTCGGTTTGGGGTAAAACCTGAGTCGATTAAACCTTTTGAGGTATTTACACCGGTTGGTGACCCAGTGTGTTACACCTCAAAAATTTCCTGTTAGCGTACAGTGAATAGAATAATGAAGGGCATGACGTTTACGACGTTTTGACAAGTAAGAAATAGCCTTTAATGGTCCTAATTAAGATTTCCAAAGACATTTAAGGCAAGGAAGGAAAGTTGTTAAGGAAAGCGAGTTATAAGTTGTGTGTCGGACAAGAATTACGAGTATAGAGTTAATGAAGCTCTAATGATGCTTTGGGAAAGAGTTATAACATCCCTTAGATTGATGTTGAAGTGTTAAACAAGTGTTAAGAAGGTTCCATAAGGATTGGAGATCAAACGAGACGACGGGAACAACTTCGGAGAAACTGTGGATCACACGGCCACTTCCACGGACCGTGTAATCTTATACGGACCGTGGAAGGGTCCGTATAACTCCCAGCAGGGATGGTAACTGGCTGGTGTGGAACCACGACCAGTTCCACGGACCATACAATGTTCCACGGACCGTGTAAGTGTCCGTGGAAGTCCCGACGAGCTGAATAAGTTCTGATTATATAAGTGTGTTCCCACTTCATTTATTTCATTTCCCACATTTCCTCATCTCTCTCAAGAACTATTGAAGGTTCCATACACTTCATCCACAAGAAATCAAGGAAAATTGATGACCAACTTCATCAAACCAACAAGAATCAAGATTGTGAAACACATTGAAGTCATCTAAGTCAAGAAATTCCAAGAGAAAGTGAACTAGGGTTTTGGGTGCAAGAGGAGTATTCCACTCGAGTCTTATTCTACCATTATCTAAGGTAAGTTTCGTGATATTTTCATGTTGTTTGAAGTATTGAAAAGTTGAAACACTTGGATTATAGAAGAGTATAGAAAGTGGGTCATAAATGCAAAAATAGTGCCATTGTTGAGTAGTAGTTGGAATGAACCATGGATATGGGTATGTTATGATTATAAGTAGATTATGAATGGTATGTAGAACATGGAATGAGTATTATATGCAAAGAAACATGATAGTGAACTATGATCATGATTTTGGAGAATTGAAGGGAAATCGTGAAAGGTGAATAATGTAAACGAATGATGATTGTTGTTTATGATATTGTGATTGTTGTCATGAATGTTTGGGAGTTGATATGGAATATGGAGGAAGTTGTATAAATAAAGGAAATGCTGCTCAATTTTCTCTAACTTTAGTAAGCACGTCTTTATAAGTGTTTAGCTAATATCGATACGAATTCTCTTGAAGGTAGAACGTGTGCATTAAAGGAGAACGAGTAAGCAATAGAGTAATTAAGAGACAAAGGTATGTGAGGATAGTCCTTTCTTTCTAAGGCATGAATGTTATGACATGAATTTCCTTCTTCTTTATGAATCTTTTATCTTCAAGAAAACTAAGAGTCTACGTTCATGAATAGCCACATGAGATGATAGATGCATTACGAATACGATGATGATGATGAGCTTAAGTCTAAAGATTCTAGAGCTTGTAATATGATGTTCCTATAAAGCTAATGATGTTAACCATGATTCATTGATGTTCTCCTTATGTGCACTCACCTTAAAACGTTAGTCCCTCCATGGTGAGATATAACGACTATGATCATTCCATAACGTAATCGGGGGCTACGACTTTATGTCACCCCGACATAGCTATAGTTGCCTTCAAGCTATAATGTATGTTTTGAGGATAAATGTATAATGATGCTAAGCCATGATATGCCTATGAGATGAATGATAATGATAAGTCCATGATATGTACGATGATATAATTCCACCGCGCCTAAATGGAAGGGCATATCACCGCTAAGGCGGGCTGCATATGATTACACCGCACCTAGATGGCCGGGCATGTCGCCGCTAAAGCGGGCTGCTATGTTTACACTGAGCCTAGAAGGCCAGGCATGACACCACTAGTGGGCTGCATATGAGGGTTACCCGGACGCGGGTTAACGACGATGATGTATGAATGATATGATGATATAGGTATGATAAGATGATGTGTATGCTATGGTAACTCATATGATATGCTACGTATGATATATGTATAAAATGTATCCATTCTAAGAGTATGCAGGTTATATCTTCATCTTATGCCTTATGATTTCTCTATTATGTTCATTTCATTCATGCCTCACATACTCAGTACAATGTTCGTACTGACGTCTGTTTTCTTTGGACGCTGTGTTCATGCCCACAGGTAGACAGGGAGGTGATCCAGACTCGTAGGAGCTATTAGCTAATTTGAAGAGCACTCCATTTTTCAGAGGTGCTATTGATTATTCTTTTGGTACATATGTATATATTCATGTTTTGGGCATGACGGGGTCCTGTCCTGTCCCTGTGTCTAGCACTCTAGTAGAGGCTCGTAGATACGCAGTGTGTATAGTATGGTCTCACAAGTTTTTCATTGTATATGTGTATATGTTATTTTGATAGCCGAAGGGCCCATGTATATAAAATGAATATGTTTCAAATGAAATAGTTTTGTGATGGTTATGTTAACACTTCCAGAAGGGCCAGATGGTTATGTTGTGTATTGTGATACTTCTGGCATTGGGTTAGGATGCGTATTGATGCAGCACGATAAAGTCATTGCTTATGCTTCGAGGCAGCTACGGAAACATGAAAAGAACTACCCAACTCATGATCTTGAATTGGCTGCAGTTATTCATGCATTAAAGATGTGGAGACATTACTTGTATGGTGTGCATGTTCAAATCTATACAGATCACAAGAGTCTCCAATACATTTTCAAATAGAAGGAGTTGAATCTGCGGCAAAGGTAGCGGTTAGAATTACTGAAAGACTATGATGTGAATATTTTATACTACCCCGGGAAAGCAAATGTGGTAGCCGATGTGCTTAGCCGTCGATCAATGGGCAGTCTATGTGAAGTTCCTTCGGAGAAGAAAGAATTAATTCACGAGCTCCATCAACAAGCTAATCTTGGAGTACGTCTAATTGATTCAGGTGGTGCAGGAGTTAGTGTTAACAATCCCACAATTTTGTCCTGGGATATGGAAGTAAGAGAGCGGCAATATGAAGATCCTCAATTGAGCCGTTATAGAGACACATTTCGGGAAAAAGAGAAGTTTCCATTTGAAACTTCTATAGATGGGATTCTTAGATACCGAGGCAGGCTATGTGTTCCGAACGTTGCAGAATTGCGTCGTCGAATCCTAGAGGAAGCTCATTATTCTCGGTATTCTATTCATCCAGGAGCAACAAAGATGTATCATGATCTCAAAATGATATATTGGTGGGATGGCATGAAAAGAGACATAGCAGAATTTGTAGCCCAATGTCCAAATTGCCAACAAGTGAAGATAGAACATCAAAAGCCAGGAGGATTATTGCAAGCGATGGAAATTCCTACATGGAAATGGGAAGTGATTAACATGGATTTTATTGTAGGATTGCCTCGTTCCCGAGGCAAGTATGATTCAATATAGGTGATTGTGGATAGATTGACGAAAGCAGCTCATTTTCTTCCAGTCAGAACCACCTACTCAGCAGAAGATTATGCCAGGTTGTATCTCAAGGAGATTGTGCGACTCCATGGTGTTCCGATATCCATTATTACAGACAGAGGAGCACAGTTTACAGCCAAGTTCTAGAAATCTTTTCAAGAAGGTCTAGGTACTCAAGTAAAGCTTAGCACGGCATTTCATCCGCAAACTGATGGACAAGCCGAACGTACCATTCAGACTTTGGAAGATATGCTACGAGCATGTGTACTAGATTTCGGTGGTAGTTGGGATGACCACCTACCCCTTATTGAGTTCGCAAATAATAATAGCTATTATTCCAGTATCCAAATGGCTCCGTACGAAGCTTTATATGGAAGGAAGTGCAGATCTCCAAGATGGTTTGAAATAGGAAAAGTGCAGCTAATAGGCCCTGAGTTGATTCAGCAAGCAGTGGAAAAAGTCAAGGTGATCCGAGGTCGATTGTTGACAGCCCAAAGTCGCCAAAAATCTTATGCGGACAACCGCCGGTGAAATTTCGAATTTCAAGTAGATGATTGGGTATTTTTGAAGGTGTCGCCAATGAAAGGTGTGATGAGATTTGGTAAGAAAGGAAAGTTAAGTCCTCGATATATTGGACCCTATAAGATCATCCACAAGGGGGGTCAAGTAGCGTATAAATTGGACTTGCCTTCAGAACTTGAATTAGTCCATCCAGTTTTCCATGTTTCAATGCTCCGCAAGTGTGTTGGAGATCCTACAAAGATTGTGCCAATAGACGATGTCCAAGTGACGGAAAAGTTAGTTTATGAAGAGGTGCCTATTGCCATCTTAGACAGGCAAGTACGGAGACTCCGAAATAAGGAAGTGGCCTCAGTTAAAGTCTTGTGGCGAAATAACAATCGAGAAGAAATGACTTGGGAGGCGGAAGAGAAGATGAAGTTCACATATCCGCATTTTGTTTCAGTCCCCGGAAGAGATCTATGATGAGACATCGAGATTATGGGGTATGTATGTCTTTCATTTATGCATATGGGTCGTGTGTGGCCAATTTATAATGCTATTGTGTTGTGGCCCTGTGAGGCAATGTTATTATGGGTTGTTGTGACAGGATGGTAGTGTCATATTATAGGGGAAACTCTGGCGAAACTTTTCTAGAATTCCCGGTGACTTAACATTCGAGGACGAATTTTCCAAAAGGGGGGAAGAATGTTACACCTCAAAAATTTTCTGTTAGCGTACAGTGAATAGACTAATGAAGGGCATGAAGTTTACGATGTTCTGACAAGTAAGAAATAGCCTTTAATGGTCCTAATTAAGATATCCAAAGACATTTAAGGTAAGTAAAGCGAGTTATCAGTTGTGTGTCGGACAAGAATTATGAGTATAGAGTTAATGACGTTCCAATGATGCTTTGGGAAAGAGTTATAACATCCCTTAGATTGATGTTGAAGTGTTAAACAAGTGTTAAGAAGGTTCCATAAGGATTGGAGATCAAACGAGATGACGGGAACAACTTCGGAGAAACTGTGGATTACACGGCCACTTCCACGGACCGTGTAATCTTATACGGACTATGGAAGGGTCCGTATAACTCCCAGTAGGGATCGTTATTGGCTGGTGTTGAACCACGACCAGTTCCACGGACCGTGTAAGTGTCCGTGGAAGTCCCGACGAGCTGAATAAGTTCTGATTATATAAGTGTGTTCCCACTTTATTTATTTCATTTCCCACATTTCTTCATCTCTCTCAAGAATTCTAGAAGGTTCCATACACTTCATCCACAAGAATTCAAGGAAAATTGATGACCAACTTCATCAAACCAACAAGAATCAAGATTGTGAAACACATTGAAGTCATCTAAGTCAAAAAATTCCAAGAGAAAGTAAACTAGGGTTTTGGGTGCAAGAGGAGTATTCCACTCCAGGCTTATTCTACCATTATCTAAGGTAAGTTTCATGATCTTTTCATGTTGTTTGAAGTATTGAAAAGTTGAAACACTTGGATTATAGAAGAGTACAGAAAGTGGGTCATAAATGCAAGAATAGTGCCATTGTTGAGGAGTAGTTGGAATGAACCATGGATATGGGTATGTTATGATTATAAGTAGATTATGAATGGTATGTAGAACATGGAATGAGTATTATATGAAAATAAACATGATAGTGAACTATGATCATGATTTTGGAGAATTGAAGGGAAATCGTGAAAGGTGAATAATGTAAACGAATGATGATTGTTGTTTATGATATTGTGATTGTTGTCATGAATGTTTGGGAGTTGATATGGAATATGGAGGAAGTTGTATAAACAAAGGAAATGCTGCCCAATTTTCTCTAACTTTAGTAAGCACGTCTTTATAATTGTTTAGCTAATATGGATACGAATTCTCTTGAAGGTAGAATGTGTGCATTAAAGGAGAACGAGCAAGCAATAGAGTAATTAAGCGACAAAGGTATGTGAGGCTAGTCCTTTCTTTCTAAGGCATGAATCTTATGACATGAATTTCCTTCTTCTTTATGAATCTCTTATCTTCAAGAAAACTAAGAGTCTACGTTCATGAATAGCCACATGAGATGATAGATGCATTACGAATACAATGATGATGGTGAGCTTAAGTCTAAAGATTATAGAGCTTGTAATATGATATTCCTATAAAGCTAATGATGTTAACCATGATTCATTGATGTTCTCCTTATGTGCACTCACCTTAAAACGTTAGTCCCTCCAAGGTGAGATATAATGACTATGATCATTTCATAACGTAATCGGGGGCTACGACCTTATGTCACCCCGACATAGCTATAGTTGCCTTCAAGCTCTAATGTATGTTTTGAGGATAAATGTATAATGATGCTAAGCCATGATATGCCTATGAGATGAATGTTAATGATAAGTCCATGATATGTACGATGATATAATTCCACCGCGCCTAAATGGCCGGGCATGTCATCACTAAGGCGGGCTGCATATGATTACACCGTACCTAGATGGCCGAGCATGTCACCGCTAAAGCGGGCTGCTATGTTTACACCGAGCCTAGAGGGCCAGGCATGACACCACTAGTGGGCTGCATATGAGAATTACCCGGACACGGGTTAACGATGATGATGTATGAATGATATGATGATATGGGTATGATAAGATGATGTGTATGCTATGGTAACTCATATGATATGCTACGTATGATATATGTATAAAATGTATCCATTCTAAGAGTACGCAGGTTATATCTTCATCTTATGCCTTATGATTTCTCTATTATGTTCATTTCATTCATGCCTTACATACTCAGTACAATATTCATACTGACGTCCGTTTTCTTTGGACGTTGTGTTCATGCCCACAGGTAGACAGGGAGGTGATCCAAACTCGTAGGAGCTATTAGCTGATTTGAAGAGCACTCCATTTTTCGGAGGTGCTATTGATTATTCTTTTGGTACATATGTATATATTCATGTTTTGGGCATGACGGGGTCCTGTCCCGTCCATATGTCTAGCACTCTAGTAGAGGCTCGTAGATACGCAGTGTGGGTAGTATGGTCTCACAAGTTTTTCATTGTAAAAGTGTATATGTTATTTTGATAGCTGAAGGGCTCATGTATATGAAATGAATATGTTTCAAATGAAATAGTTTTCAACGATTATGAGCATAAGATATATGAATGATAGCAGATGATTAATAGAATGAGTGGTGCTTGATGGTTAGCCTCGGGTGCCTGTCCTGGCCCTAATCGGGTCGTGACACAGTGATAGCTTAACGGGTATACAGAAATTGTGTGGTTATAGTATGTGATCGTCGTATTATGGAAGATTTGATTAAGCTGAGTATGGTTGATTTTGATGTTATTATGGGTATGGATTGGTTGGCTTTTGTTATGCCAATGTTGATTGTAGGACAAAAATGGTTCGTTTCCAGTTTCTAGGGGAACCAGTTTTAGAATGGAAGGGTAATACGGTGACTCTGAGAGGTAGGTTTATTTCCTGTCTCAAGGAAAGAAAGTTGATTGCTAAAGGTTATATTTATCATGCAGTCCGGCTCCAAGATACAGAAGAGAAGTCGCCAACTCTTCAATCTATCCCGGTAGTGAATGTGTTTCCAGATGTGTTTCTGGAAGAGCTTCGGGGACTTCCACCAGAACGGGAGATTGATTTTGCCATTGATGTGCTACCACATACTAAGCCCATATCTATTCCTCCTTATAGAATGGTTCCTGCAGAATTAAAAGAGTTGAAAGAGCAACTGAAGGATTTTTCGAGAAAGGCTTTATTAGGCCTAGTTCGTAGCCATGGGGAGCACCTATATTATTTGTAAGGAAGAAAGATGACTCCTTGCAAATGTGTATTGATTACAGACAACTGAATAAGGTGACGATCAAGAATAAATATCCACTCCCAAGAATTGATGATTTATTTAATCAGCTGTAGGGTGCTAAATGGTTTTCAAAGATAGATCTTAGATTAGGGTACCACCAGGTGAGAGTTAAAGAAAAGGACATTCCGAAGACGACCTTCAGAATGAGATATGGTCATTTCGAGTTTCGGGTAATGTCGTTCGGGTTGACTAAAGCACCGGCGGTATTCATGGATCTGATGAATAATGTGTTCAGGCCTTTCCTAGATTTGTTTGTGATTATGTTCATCGATGAAATCTTGGTATAGTCTCGATCCGAGATAGAGCATGCAAATCATTTATCTGCTGTCCTTAGAATTCTTTAGGCTCGGAAGTTATATGCAAAAAATTTTAAATGTGAGTTCTGGTTGAATTCTGTGACTTTTATGGGGCACCTTATTTCAGCTGAGAGTATTCGGGTGGATACCCAGAATATTGAAGCTATAAAGACTGGGCCAAGGCCTATAACGCCTACTGAAGTTTGTAGTTTTCTGGGTTTGGCAGGTTATTATAGAAGATTCGTAGAAGAATTTTTCTTCTATTTCAGCACCACTGACAAAGCTGACCCAGAAAGCAGCTAAGTTTCAATGGATGGATACTTGTGAGCACAGTTTTCACGAGCTGAAGAACAGATTGACTTTGGCCCCGGTTCTGACACTTCCAGAAGGATTGGAGGGCTATGTTCTTTATTGTGATACTTCAGGCATGGGGTTAGGTTGTGTGTTGATGCAACACGGTAAGGTTATTGCTTATGCTTTAAGACAGCTGCAGACACATGATCAGAATTATCCAACCCATGATCTAGAGTTAGCTGCGGTAATTCATGCATTGAAAATGTAGAGACATTATTTATATGGTGTTCATGTTGATATTTATACAGACCATAAGAGC